>NW_026068099.1:1104267-1177433 GCF_014885135.2 Alexandromys fortis | reverse complement strand
GAACAATGAGGGCTGATGAGAAGCCAAGGACAATGGCACGGGGTTTTGATCCTACTTCATGTTCCGGCTTGGTGGGAGCCTAGCCAGTTTGGATGTTCACCTTCCTAGACATGGACGGAGGGGGGAGGACCTTGGACTTTCCACAGGGCAGGGAACCCTGACTGCTCTTTGGGTTGGAGAGGGAAGGGAAGAGGAGTGGGGGGAAGGGGAAAGGAGTGGGGGGAGGGGTAGAAGGGTGTGAGGAGGGGGAGGGAAATGGGAGGCTGGGAGGAGGCGGAAACTTTTTTTTCTTTTCCTTTTCTCAATAAAAAAAAAGGCCCTGAAGATATAATCTTTCACAACCAGGATCAAATAAATAATGGTTAACAATAATATCTATCTTAAATGTGATATTCAAAAGTAGTAATATTGGAAGGAGTCTGTCTAAAATTGAAATTTGCTGGATATTTACTTTTATTTGTTAAATCCCAGAACTTCTAATAAAACTGTTATTAAAGTCAAAAAAAATATTGTAAGAATTCTAGGAGGGTTGACTGAACAAAGGCCACCCAAGGTGACTTGCTTTACCCCAACCTATAGACAGTTATCTTCCCAGTACCCTCTAAAGATAAGGCTGCTTTTTTAAAAGTCCTTTATTACGACTGAATATCATCAGGGCAAGGTCAGAAGCAAGAGAACTTTTAGAACAGCGGTTCTCAACCTTCCTAATGTTGCGACTCTTTAATACAGTTCCTTATGTTGTGCTGACCTCCAATCATAAAATTATTTTCATTGCTACTTGATAGCTATAATTTTGCTGCTATTATGAATTGTAATGTAAATATCTGATATGCAAAATATCTGATATGTGACCCCAAAGGGGTCACGACCCACAGGTTGAAAACCACTGTTTTAGACTCCAGGCTTCATTCAGAAAGTGGATCGACCCTAATCCTAGTGTTTCTTTCCCATGACCATGTCCTGTGTGGTGAGAGTTCGTAAAGCTAAGAGAGGGAGCCCGCCAGCTTCACAGCTTCACCTTTCTGGTCTCATCTGCCCTCCTCTGGGGGCCTCCTGGGTCTGCAAGAAGACACTTGGACTCATGTTGACTTCTAGACCATCCACAGTCTACCTGAGAGGCCCAGCAGTGAGAGACCGGGAGACAGAACTCACAGGTGACCCATGAACTTTACTCATTACCATAAACACGTCAGGACAGGAGCCTGATGTCCCCCACATACACACACCCAGTGTTTTCTTTGTCACTGGGACAATTCAAGAAACGTCTACTAATGCTAAGTTTGCTTGAGGCAGAGACATTAAACTTCTCTTTAGAAGGGACTCTCCCAACCTCCATCATCAGATGATTCACTGGTGAGACCAGCAGAGTGACTGAAGAATTCTTTGTCTTCCTGGTCCATGGACCTGTTGCTCAAACATTGTCTTCTCGAGAGCACAGAATGAGTTTGCGCTCCATCTATCAGATTCTGCAGTGCACCTAAAGACTCTTGGTGCCCAAAGTGGGTTATGATTACAAGCTCCCACCACTGTGGCACAATATTCTTATAACGCTGAGAATTCTATCATGTGATCCTCCAGATAATCCTATGAGGGAGACCAAGAAGCCTACATAAGGTCTCACAAGACAAAGAAGTGAACTAGAACTTGAATCACAGCTCTGAATAAATTTAGCCAGGGATGGTTTCTCCCTCTGGGGAAGATAAAACTTTGGTTTCCATATGAGACATTTTTAAAAGCAAGTTCTCCCTAAGATGAGGGAGACTGTGTTTTCCCAAGATCGGGCATCCCATCTGTCTGACCCTCCTACGGAGACCTCTTTACTATCCCTCTATCTGATTACTATCCCTCTGTCTGAGATAAAGCCATTCTATTTCAGCCTTGTACTGAAAGTCAGGAATCTTCCACTACAGTGCCCATTGTGCCTTTCTGGACTCCCAGGCCTTGCTTACCAGGTAGGGTAACAAGAAGGACAAAACAGAGAGTGCCCTATCAGCGGACACTAGAGTCCAGCCCTGTTGTGTCCTTGAGCAATCCTTAAACCCATTGCTGGGACCGCAGAGTGGTAACCAAGGAAACCACAGAGGAAGACATCTGCAGTCCTGAATGTAAGTCACTATCTCCCCAGTGGAACATCTGATCTGTCCAACCACTGTGGTACAGTCCAGATGTGGCCCTAATCACAACACCACAGAAGTTAATGAAGAAGAGGCCAACAGGGCACAGAACAGGCTACCCCCTGAAATTAATTTGTGAAAGCAGATGTTCAAGACATTCAGGGTCCTAGGGAACTGTGTTGTTTTATGGACGAAGAAAACGAGTTCCATGTAATTACTTTTGAAGTCCATTATTAGGCCACAGGCAGTCCTGGCCAAACTACTTCGTGCACCTGTCCATGAGTCTTCCCAACACCTGTGTTCAAGGACTCATCAAAGCCTTCTGGGAAAGTGTAAGGTGGGTGTCCCAGAAGCAACCTGGGCAAACAAATATTTAAGGATCAACATAAAGGCCTTTGAGAGTGAAGATGTAGCCCAGTTGTTGCAATACCCTGGAAAAGAGCCCACCAGCACCCCTCCCCCCAAAAAGGCATGTTCAGATGATGAGACATTCTGGGTAACAAGTGATGTATGTTTACACTGGCGACATGACTGGGGATCAGGGAATATGAGGAGAAGCAGAGAAATGGAAATATACAGTCTTTCTTTTCATCACTCGGAATTAAACTTAAGTTAGGCAAATGTTCTACCACTTGCCACATCTCCAGCTCATGGTCACCTTAATCATGAGCCACCTCAGATCCTTCTTGGTGGAGAAGGAAGAATCATAGGACTAACTTGGAGGCAGAAAGCCTGGGCTATCTTAATTCATTCAGTTAGCAGAAACTTCTAGATTTCTGCACTATGCACACTGTAGCACATATGACCAGGCAGTATATAAACAGACAAGAACACACACACACACACACACACACACACACGTTAGTCCCTTTTCCCCTACCGAGTAGGTGTACCTTTCTTTCATAGGCCACTGCCTACCCTAAGCCTCATTTTCAGCTTCAGAAAAAGAAGGAGCAATGACCATTTCACCAACACTCCCGCCCCTCCCTTCAATCTGTACCATCTTGGAATCTGTGGGACCACCGGCTGAGAGGGAGGGCCCCAGCACAGCAGCCTCCCACCATGCCAGCCCATTGCATTAACCCACAGAACACATGGCCCGGCTCCTCCTCGGCCCAAGCCCCACCCTTAGCCAGCCTACCCATGTGATTGCCACTTTATGTTGGTATATGAGAACATCCTGAAAGAGCATGGAAGGGACCTTTAATACACACACATGCACACCTAAAAATCGTGATAGATATTAAAAGCCACAACATTCAAACAAGTGCGAAGAAAACGCCAAGAATCCCTTGACAGGTTCTCTGTAAAGCACATGGATCAAGTTTAAACCAAGCCAAAATGTGACTTCTACATGGTGACTCCTGGCACAGATGATGGGACACAACCTGGATGCTCTCGGCGTGGGCCAGCCTACCCTGATCCACCTCATGCTCTCTTAGGGACAAGTGCCACTCTGCCAAGCAGCCTTTGACAAGGAAGGAGAAGGTTAGCGCTCTAGGCCTCCGCCATGTCCTCACTCCGGGTACCCTCTTTAACCTGTGCTCTGCCACCACCTCCCTGGGAGCCAGCAGATGGTGAAACAGAAGGGAGATGGCAGAGAGAGCCCACCGGCTTCCCGCAGAGAGCCTCAGCCTAATACAAGTTGTCATGTGTCAGCTTAGTGCATGAGCAGAGCTGCCGAGGTAGCAGCTGCTCCAGCGGCCCCTAGCCAACAGGCTGCTTACGTGAAGGAGGCCCGTCCCAAGGCTAGCCGGAGGAAGAAGCTCAGGACCCTAGGCGGCAGGTGAGGAGAGATGAACGAAACACAAATTGGCCTCTTTCAGCCAAGCCAGCTCCTCGTGGCTGAGGCTGAGGCTATCAGAGTGAAGAGGAAGAAGTAAAAGCTATGGACCCTAGCATCAAGTTTCCCTCACCTTCTTAAATAAATAAATAAATAAATAAATAAATAAATAAATAAATAAACTAGATCTTAGAGTCATAGATTTGTAGGCACTGGGGTGCCTAGTTCTCATTCTTCCCAAGAGTAACCTGTCATGTAGGGCCCTGGTCTGCCCTTATTCCTGGGGCGCATTTCAAGGACAATTTCTGGTCAACATGATCTAGCATTCAGCCCTTATTCTTAGGGCGCGTACAGTTTCTAGTCAGATGACTAGCGTTCTGCCCCGCCTGGTTAAATTCCTGTATTTTTCCCTGCCCCACCTGATGATTAGCTGCAGGGCATTCATTCCATTGTTGATATGGTAATTTCCCACCTGCCTGGGCGGGGGTCCTAGTTCTGCAGTTAGGTAGGTAAGGACTTTCCCCAGTCTGAATAAACGTTATTCCCTTGATCTCGTTTCAAATGACCCTGGTCTCTCTGTGTCTTGTGTTTAACCTCCTGGCCTTGCCGGACTCGCATTTGGTACAGTGGCGCGAGAGCTGTACCGAGGGTGTAACACCAAAACCGGGTGTTACACTGGCACTCAGAGATTCTCTGAGGTCCCACCATCCCATGCCAGCCAGCAGACAGAGCCCATCTCACAAATAACAATACTGAATTTTATAATGTGGTACCATTCCAATAAAAACTCGGCTTCTAATAACTCAAGTCCAGAAGTCTGTAAGATTTAATTTTGTTCTGTAGCCTTGATAGTGCCTGGGTGACTTTGAACTCATGACATGCCTGTGCCTCCAGGCTGTTTTAAGTGGTGTTGTGGATTGACCCCAGGGAGGGCTTCATCCATTCTAAGCAATCACTCTACCTACTGAACTATAGCCCCAGCTCTAAAATACATGTATACAATGAAGAACAGTACCCAGCCAGGACACACTACTCCCGACATTCCAGCTCACTTGAGTGGACGCATTTGGATCCTTCTGTTATCTGAGCCTTCCTTATTCCTGAGTTGAATTTCACTGTTCTCAAATGGTGAGTTCCTCAGCTGAGCTAAATGAGAAAAGAAAACAAAACAAGACTAAAAGAGGCTAGTACTCTTGGAGGAAAGTTGAGAGATTTTCAGTGATGTCATAGAAGAGAGGAAGGGGACAAAGCCTTTCCTCCTCCCCAGCCCCAGCCTTCCAACAATAAACACTGAGAAGAAAGGAGCCCAGGACATAGGGGTGGAAGGTAAGACTTTCCTAGGACTTGATAAAGGCCTTCAGGGCCTTCCAAGCCAGTTTTAGCCAGCAAGAGCTCACTGAAGCATCCCACCAACATCTGACTTCCAGAGGCTGAACCAGCTTCCTAGTTCTAAAATCCATCACTCGGGCTGTGTGTTTAGAGAGCAGATGCATGGAACTCACCTGTACTGTGCTCATTATGGGTCACAGAGCCGAATGGCTGTCAAGTCTGTCATGAGAACAGTGGGGAAGAGAAATCCTCAGAAGTTCCAACAAATGAGAGAACGAAACGGGAGTCAAAGAGGCTATCCTAAGAACACTGTATTTTATTTCAGCAAATATCGTTACTCATTATCTTGGCATTTTCTGGTGCCTCTGATGAGTCACTCCCCACACTCTCGTGTTTTCAAGTTCTTAACTTTGTTGATAATAAATTATTAAGTTTTATTATTCTGTTTTTGTGTGTTTTTTTTTTCTTTGTTCAGAAGGCATTAAGCCTTTATTTTAAGGAGAACAAGCGTGCGTGTGCACGCGCACACACACACACACACACACACATACATGCATGTACTGAGAAAGTCTAGGGGTGTCAGTGCTCAGTAACAAGCCTGGATGCTCAAGGGACTGGAAAGCTTTGTGCACGTGGCTCACATGCGCCCACAATCCAAACTAAGATGTGATCTAGGCAACATGGTGACCAGGCGGCTGGTTTTATGAGCTGGTAATAGTTTTCACTAGCTCTCCGGTTTGACAGACACAGGGGCCAAGCCCCTCAGAGGCAATGAACCAAGTGGGCTTGTTGTTTGGGAAAAGAAAAGAATCAGAAAGCCAGGCACATGGTAGAGAGAAAACACAGCAGACTGGTGCTGTGGGCCTTAAAATAAATGTGTGTTTATGCCCCTCCACAGCTTTGGAACTTTGGATAAGGTATCTATATTCTGTGAGCTTCCATTTCTTTGCTCATAAACCTGAGGAAAAGGGGCCTACTTCACAGCACGTGGTGAGGAACAAACTGGAGGATGTTCATGGAGATAACCTGTGTGTGCTATAAATTGCTTTACAGCTATTATTTAATATTTAAGACTCTAAGTCTGTGTCAGTTGTGAATCTGAAAAGGAGGGAAACATGAATTGAAGAGGTTCCTGGGCAAGCAGGAGAAATTCAATTCAAACTGACCTTTACAAAGCCTGCCCTTTTAGAGGGCATTCCTGAAAAAAAGAATCAGGAATCCCTTAGCAGAGTTTTCCCTGTATGGTTATTCTCTTCCTGAGGGTTGGGAGAAGCCGTGTCTTTTCTGGGGAAGGTTAAGAGCACCCTCAGACACCACCACTGTAATCACTATATCATCATAGAACAATCACTTTACCATCATAAGAATAGCAACTCAACCAGGAGGTGGTGGTGCACGCCTTTAATCCCTGCACTCAGGAGGCCAGTGAATCTCTCTGAGTTTGAGGCCAACCTGGTCTACAGAACAAGTTCCAGGACAGAAGGGCAGCACAGAGAAGCACTGTCTTGGAAAATTAAAACAGAAGAAAGGAAGGAAAGATAAAAGGAAGGAAGGAAGGAAGGAAGGAAGGAAGGAAGGGAGGGAGGGAGGGAGGGAGGGAGGGAGGGAGGGAGGGAGGAGGGAGAGAGAGAGAGAGAGAGAGAGAGAGAGAGAGAGAGAGAGAGAGAGAGAGAGAGAGAGAGAGAAAATAGCAACTCTGAGCCCATAGGGCTTCCTGCGTTGAACACGTGCACATATCTCCACGTCTCACAAAATCAGCTGATCCAGATTGCAATGTTTCTGCCATATTGTTTCCTAGAAACAACTCTGGGACCACCCCATACCAAAGGGGAGAGTATCCCAGAGGATGTGAACACTAGGCCAGAATCGTGAAGTCGCCTTACTGTTCTGCCTATACAGTACCTTCCCTGAGCTATGGCTCTAGACCAGGAGCGGGAGTGCTGGGTCTATTCTGTCTTGTCGGTTTCCTATGGAACTGTGGGTAACCTATTGGAGATGCTACTCTACCTCTGACATTGGCCAGAAGGGACTAGTCGAGCATCTAGATCTGGAAGAAGAGAGTACTCTACTCTAGAAGCACATTAAATTAACTAGGGACATTATGCAATGTAAAAATGCTTTTGCGAGATCCTGGTTTAATTGATACCAGGTGGGACTTGGGCGTCTTTTCTGTGTGTTTCTGTCTTTGCCTTTTTATTTTGTCCCGAGTCCCTACTCCAGTTGAGAATACCTGGTATGAAACAGTGATCTGCAGGGTGTGAGGTGCTGGACCCTGGGGCTTATGAAAGACAATCTATAAGATGACAGAAAGAAAACCTTCAAACCATTGGGGAAAAAAAAGAAGAGACAGTACAGGCTTCTAGTTTGCAGTCTATTGTATAAAGTAAATATTTCCATTGTCACAGGAAACAAAAGAACAAACTAAACATCAACAACTCAAACACTTATGGAATGCAGACACCCACAGCTAGGGCCAGTATCAGTAAGGATGGAGTGGACAGAACTGGAAAATTACTGAACAGTTGTAGACTTGTTTGGGAGACAATGCCTCTGAGTGGCCCAGTCTTAGGGAGCACCCCACATTTGCTAGAATTTTACCTCACCTCCAGACTCTCCCTGTGAAGGCTGAAGACAGCTTCCTTCTGGGAAGGAAGAGACTAGGGAAAGTAACCATTTGAAATCAGCTACCAACAAGTTCTGTCTGCAAAGAGGAACTGTTTCACTAGCACATGGCAGACTGGGGTTTCAGCAAGCACCAATCAGAGGAAATATCTAACTCCAAAAGACCTAGACCCTAGCAAAAGACCAGAGAGTGTTTCTCATCTCCGTGTACTTTAAGACCATGTTTACAGGGCTCTTGGGGGACAGGATTATAAATAAAGGCAGTGCAAGTTTTAGACTCCATCTGAGGAGTTTCTCTGGAAGTCTAAAGAAACAGAAGACAAAAAAAAAAAAAAAGGATGCTCGAGCAAATTTTGCTTTAGACACCACAGTTATAGAAAATAGTAAAGACAGCTCAGCCCAAAGGTCTACCCAGTACCTCAAATCCTCTCACCAAATTGGGTCAGGTTTTTAGTGGAAATCCAAGTCATGCCAAAAGGTAAAACTCTGAAGAGACAATGCAACCATCAGAACCAGACCCAGATATGACTGAATATGTCTTTATTACCAGACCAAGAATGTAAAATAACCATGGCTGGCATGCTAAGGTGGACAGCATACAAGAACTTAGCAGTATATGGAGAGAAATGGAGTCTGTGATATGGGATCTAAGAATGTTAGAAACCCCAAAACAGAGCAATCAAAAGACAAATGCCTTTGATGGGCTTAGCAGCTAGATACTGCTGAAGAAAAAAGTAGTGAACCCGAACCAATAGAATCTGCTAAAACTTAAGTGCAAAGCGTAAAAAAAACAAGAAAGAAAAAGATGCAACAGAATCCCCACCCCCAAACAGTGAGATGGTTATAAAAGATGTCACATACATGTAAGATGAGAAGAAAGAAAAACAAAGAACAGAGAAAATATTTGAAGCAATGATGGCTGACAGCTTTCTAAATTTAATGTCAGAAAACATTTTGCAGACCTAGAAGCTCACAGTAGGGTAAATACTGTCTCATTTGAATATGGAGAGTTTCTCACAACTGACTAGGTTTGATTGAACGTTTGGTCTGTAGTTGTTGGTGCTGTTTTGTGAGGTTGTAGACACTTAGGGAGGTGGAGCCTTATTGGAAGACATGGGCCATTAGGAGAAGACATCAAGCTTTGTAGTTGGCCCCACTCCCTAACCCATCTCTGCTTCATTTACCCATAGACTTATTCTCCAACCTCCACATCTGGAGGCAATCCTGCATCATGCCTTCTCCTCTATGATCAATTGCATCTACTCCAAATGCATACAAATATAAGCACTTCTTCACAACAGTTACTTCTACTTGGGTATTTAGAGATGGTGATGAGGAAATTAACTACTATATATACCAAAATCTGTGTGCCTAAGTTTATCATATTTGAACTGTGGAATAGCAAAGACAAAGAACTCGAGGAAAAAAAAAAGTGATTCGGGAGGACACTCTTCCAGCAGGAGAGTAAGAATAAGATTAGATTAGACTTCTCTCAAGAAACCATGAAAGCAAGAGAAATACAGGTGAGAGTTAAGTGTACACATCTCTATAAGAAAAACACCCACTTAGAATTCCTTAGATAACAAAACTTCCTTCAAAGGGGAAAGAAATAAAGACAAAACTGTCTTCAACGATGACAATTTTAGAGTATTTGTCACTAGTCAACTTGCCTTAGGATAAGTGTTGAAAGCTTCTCAGAAAGAAGGAAGTGCGTACAACCTGGAGTGCCCCCGAGACTTGTCTGCAGTTCTGTTTAAAGAAAAAAAAATGCATGATTGTCAGATCCCTTTTCTGCAATGCATTCACATGTTACCAGGGAATGTCCTAAAAATTTTGTAGGGAAAATGAAAGAAATAAAAATCTATCTAGCCAGGAAAATAAATGAAGGAAAGCCAGGCATGGTAGCACACACCTTTAACCCCAGCGCTGAGGAGGCAGAGGCAGGTGGATCTCTGTGAGTTTGAGGCTAATCTGGTCTACACAGCAAGTTCCAGGACAGCCAGGGCTGAGTAGTGAGATCCTGTCTACTAAAAACAAAAAGTGAAGAAGCCAAAGAGGAAAGAAGGAAGGAAAGAAATTAGAATCAGAGAAAAGAGGGTCTGTGGTTTTGCACTTGACAAAACGGACATTTAATTTAATTGTCATGGTATCTACATGGGGATGTGGAATCTTTAAGGGCTTTTCAGGTGATGGGGGCTCCTCTTCCATGTTTGAACTGATGCCACTGTGAAGGGAGTAAGTCCCCTGTGTTGAGAATAGATCTGTCCCCTCTGGCTCTCTCTCTTTTCCCCTGTGCCCTTCTGCTCAGCCATCACACAATGACGTTGGGGGATAGGTTGACTTCTAAGTTGTCTTTCTTAAGTTTTTCACCTGTGTCCATTTTTTCTTATGTCTATTCCCTTCATGCACCTTACTTTCTCTTTCCTTGCTTCTCCCACCTTCTGTCAACTCCCTGTTGTTCCCTAAAAATTTTATTTCCACTTCCAAGGCATACATGTATATGACGTTGTACATCTCTATAAAAACTAGTAACCACAAATGAGAGAAAAGTTACCACCTTTATCTCTCTGAGATCGACTTATTTCACTGTAGCAAAAGTAAACCACTGGGCAAGAAAATGCCCTTGCCTTGATTGCTAGTAGTTGAAGACTAGATAGTTATAGTTTTCCTTATTAACCTGACATAGAAAGCAAGCTATGTTAGAAAGTAAAATAGATACAAGAATTTGGACTCACCAAAATAAGATAGATATGAAATATTTTCTCTGAATTTGTCAAATGCAAATGAGCTAGACATTTATTTATTGTATTTATTGCCTGTTTATATTTTATATAACCATTGTACTTATTGTATATAGTTTTCTTATATTAGTTGTAGCCTTCATTTTTATTTTAGACAAAAGGGGGAAATGTAGTGATATTTCATTTGTATTTTAATAAATAAAGCTTGCCCGAAGATCAGAGAGTAAAAGAGCCCCACTGGACAGCCTTACAAAGGCACACACGTTTAATCCCAGTAGGTACACTAGTTTGCCATAGAAACCAGGAGATAATGACGCATGGCTGGCAGTGGTAAGCATCTTTAATCCCAGCCCTAAAGGAGAATATAAAATGGGAGGAGACAGCTCTCAGACACAGTCTCATTCTGAGATTCCTGGAGGCAGGTTCACCATTTCAGACTGAGGTAGAGGTAAGAGTCAAAGGCTAACTGTTTTGCTTTTCTGACCTTCAGACTGAACCTCAATATATGTCTCTGGCTTTTTATTAATCATGCTACATTTCACTTAATATAATTCCAGTTGCATCCACATTTTCCTGCAAATAGCATGACTTTGTTCTTCTACATGGCTAAATAGAAATCCCATTGTGTGTGTATAGCCATACTTTCTTTATCCATTTCAACAACAAATGCTGCTAAAGATGTGGGCAGAAAAGAACTCTTCCACAGTGTCCATGGGCATTTAGGGAAGCAACTATGAACATTTCCCAAAAATCTAACTAGAGATCTTCATTGTGATCCAACTGTGCCAACTCAACACATCATGGTTGTGCATCAGTGTTTATTGCAGCACTTTAGGAGTAGCTACATTGTGGACCAACACATAAAGCCCCTGTCAGATCATGTCCTCAAGGACCCTCTCTAGATGTGAGTACCTTGTCCATCAGATCTCCAGCCTCCATAACTGTGAGCCAATACAGTCTCACCTTTTATAAAGTACTGGGTCTCTGCCACAGTGACTCAAAATAGACTAAGACAGGAAAACATTACTCTAGTCTAGATCATACATCAAACAAACTTATCTAAAACTTAAAACTCCTAGAGATAAAAGAGCAACATCACACTCTCATGACTCATTCAAAACACATTAAACTTAAGCTGACAGCACACGGAGTATTTCCCAACACTAGTCTAGAGAGCAATCCTGCTGGTCTTCTTACTGTTCAGTTTTATGGCTACTGACAGGACTTTTGTGAAGGGACTTCTGATGGAGATGTGGCAGAGAACCAAACAATACCCAGACTCTGCAATTCCTTGGGGGGCGGGGGTGAGGGGAGCAGGTATTTTGGGAACAACTTGAGCCCATCCTAAACAGACAGGGACTCAAGATCAAGCAGGGAGGAGAGAAAGAATGCAGCACAGACCTGGATGCTCTGTCAGTCAGGTGACAGAAGCAAAGGACCCTTCAAGACAAGTTCTATGGAAAATAAGTTATTATACCCAAAGGAAATGAAAGTATATTCCTCAATATGCTGCCAAATGGTTTCCGCTCTCTTTGTACCTCCATTGTCTTTCTACCAAATGTTCTACAATCTCCTGTGACCCCTTAATTTCAAAATACAAGGAACATGTCTCAGTGTTTCCAACATACTTTTTGACAACATTTGACTCTAATCTTATTAAAACAGTAATAAATTAATGCAAATAAGTATAAAGTCTTCGGGGGTGCATTCTCTACAAACTCTGAGTTTCTGCCACTTTACTGTCGGCCCTTTAGTCTCTCTCTATTTCTTCTTTACTCAGTCTTTCAAATGGCAGCCCGGAATTCTGCGGGTCTGGGTGTGAGTCTGGGACCTCCAAGGGAATAGGACAGAACCAGGGACCTCTATAGATCCAGGCATGAGACTAAGAACTCTGAAGGAGTACGCCTGAGCCAGGGCATCTGCTAGTCCTGGCATGAGTCTGGGACCTCTGAGGGAGTAGAGCCAGAACCAGAGACCTTTACAGGACCAACCCCAAGCCAGGGACTCCACAGAAGTGGATCCAGACCAGGGACATTTTCAGAAACAGGACTGAGTCAGCAACCTATGCCTGAGAAGGCCTGAAACAGTGAACTCCACAGGAGCAGAGCAAACCCCAGGAGCAACAAGCGACCTCCAGAAACACGAAGTGACCAATGAGGTGACTGGAATCGTGCCACTGACTGAACCACAAGGAGCAACCATCTGAGATTTGAATCCACTGGCACCTTGGAGATTGATCACCAGAATCACAGCCCCAAATACACCAATCAGAGGAAATGATGGGTAGACAAGATAAGAACACATGCTGCATCACAAAGAGCAACATGATACCAGTAAAAATTAGTGATCCCACAACAGCAAGACTTGGAGCAAATATAGATGAAGCAGAAGAAAATGACCTAAAAAATAACTTTAGTAGAATGTTTGAAGCCTTTAAAGAGGAAATAAAAAATTCCCTCAAAGAAATTGAGGGAAAGACAAACAAAAAATTGGAAGACATCAACAAATCCCTTATAGAAAACCAAGAAAAAGCAATCAAACATACGAAACTATTCAAGACTTGAAAACAGAAATAGAAACAATAAAAAAAAATACAAGTATAGAAACAGAAATCAAAAGAAAACTATCGGGAACCACAAATGCAAGCATAAACAGCAGAACACAAGAGATGGACGAGAGAATTCAAGCACTGAAGATTCAGTAGAGGAAATAGACTCATCAGTCAAAGAAAACATTAAATCTAACAAAAGCTTAACACAAAATATCCAGGAAATATGGGACACCATGAAAAGACCAAACCTAAGAATAATAGGTATAGAAGAAGTTCAATTCAAAAGCACAGAAAATATATTTAGCAAAATCATAAATGAAAACTTTCCCAACCTAAAGAAAGATATGCTATGTAGATACAAGAAGCTTACAGAACACAAAATAGACTGGATCAAAAAAAAAAAAGTCCCCTTGCCACATAATAATCAAAACACTAAACATACCAAATAAAGAAAGAATATCAAGAGTTGCAAAGGAAAGGGGTTAAGTAACTTATAAAGGCAAACCTATCAGAATTACACCTCACTTCTCAAAGGAAACTATGACAGCCAGAAGGTCCTGGACAAACATTATGCAGACATTAAGAGACCATGGATGCCAGCCCAGACTACTATAACCAGCAAAACTTTTTTTTAGGACAAAACAAGATATTCTGTGACAAATAAATTTAACAAATACCTAGCCATAAACCTAGCCCTACACAAAGTACTAGAAGGAAAATCCAAACCTAAGGAACTTGGTCACATCAACAAAAACGCGGACAATTGATAATCTCACGGCAGCAAATCCCAAAGAAGGGAAAAACACACAAAATAACATTACTAACAACAAAAAATTAATTAACAGGAGATAGCAATCACTGGTCATTAATATCCCTTAATATAAATGGACTCAACTCACCTATAAAAAGTCATAGGTTAACAGATTGGATATGAAAACAGAAGCCATCCTTTTGTTGCATAAAAGAAACACCTCAACCTCAAAGACAGACACTGCCTCAGAGGAAAGGGTTGGGAAAAAAATTTCCAAACAAATGAACCTAAGAAACAAGTTGGTATAACTATCCTAATATCTAACCAAATAGACCTCAAACTAAAATCAATCAAAAAGGACAAAGAAGGAATTTAATATTAATCAAAGAAAAAAATCCATCAAGAGGAAATCTCAATACTGAACATCTATGCCCTGAATACAAGGGTACCCTCGTATGTAAAAGAAACACTTCTAAAGCTTACATCATACATTAAACCCTACACACCAATAGTGGGAGACTTCAACACTCTACTCTCACCACTGGACAGGACAGTCAGACAAAACATGAACAGAGAAATAAGAGAACTAACAGATGTTATAACTCAAGTGGACTTAATAGACATCTATAGAATATTTCATCCAGACATAAAAGTATATACCTTCTTCTCAGCACTTCATAGAACCTTCTCAAAAACTGACCACATACTCAGTAACAAAACAAACCTCAACAGATACAAAAAAAAATGGAGTAACCCCATGTATCTTATTGGATCACCAGGGCTTAAAATAAGAATTCAACAGCAACACTAATTCCAGAAAGCCCACGTTTGTTTCCACATGGAAATTAAACAATGCTTACCTGAATCATCAATGGGTCAAGGAAGAAATAAAGGGAGAAATTAAAGACTTCCTAAAATTTAATGAAAATGACCACACAACATACCCAAATTAATGGGACACAATGAAAGCAGTGTTAAAAGGAAAGTTCATTGCACTAAATGCCTACATAAAGAAGATGGAAAAATCTCACACTAGTGAATTAATAGAACATTTGAAAACTTTAGAACAAAAAGAAGCAAAATCACCCAAGAGAATTAGATGGCAGGAAATAAATTGAAAGCTGAAATCAACAAAATAGAAAAAATATTACAAAGCATCAATAAGACAGAGTTGGTTCTTTGAGAAAATCAACAAAATAGACAAACCTTTATTCAAACTAACCAAAAGGCAGAGAAAGAATATCCAAATTAACAAAATCAGAAATGAAAAGGGGGACATAACAACAGACACAGATGAAATACAGAGAATCATCAGGTCATATTTCAAAAACCTGTACTCCACAAAATTGGAAAACTTTAAGAAAATGGATAACTTTCTGGATAAATATCACTTAACAATATTAAATCAAGACCAGATAAGCAAATTCAATGGACCTATAACTGCTGACAACATAAAAATAGTCATCAAAAGTCCCCCAACCAAAAAATCCCACAACCAGATGGTTTCCACTTAGAATTCTACAAGATTTTCGAAGAAAAACTAATACCAATACTCCTCAAATTTTTCCACACAATAGAAACAGAAGGAACATTACCAAACACTTTTTATGAGGCTACAATTACCCTAATACCCAAACCACATAAAAACATTACTAAGAAAGAGAATTACAGACCAATCTCACTAATGAACATTGATTCAAAAAATACTAAATTAAATACTGGCAAATAGAATCCAAGAAAACATCAGAACCATCATCCATCATGATCAAGTCGGCTTCATCTCAGAGACGCAGGGATGATTCAACATATGAAAATCTGTCAACAAGTCCACCATATAAACAAACTGAATAATAAAAATCACATGATCATCTCATTAGATGCTGAAAAAGCTTTCGACAAAATGCAACATCCCTTCATGATAAAGGTCTTGGAGAGAGCAGGGATACAATGAATATACCTAAACATAATTAAGGCAATATACAGCAAGCCAACAGCCAACATCAAACTAAATGGAAAGAAACTCACAGTGATCCCACTGAAATCAGGAACAAGACAAGGTTGTCCACTCTCTCCGTGTCTATTGAATATAGTTCTTGAAGACCTAGCTAGAACAATAAGACAACAAAAGGAGATCAAATCAGAAAAGAAGAAGTAAAACTGTCACTATTTGCTGATGAGATGATAGTATATGTAAGCAACCCTAATAATTCTACCAAGGAACTTCTACAACTCATAAACACTTTCAATAATATAGCATGATACAAGATTAACTCCAAAAAATGAGTAGCCCTCCTTTACACAGATGATAAATGGGCTGGGAAAGAAATCAGAGAAACATCACCCTTCATAATAGCCACAAATAGCATAAAATATCTCAGAGTAACTCTAACCAAACAAGTTGAAGATTTGTATGACAAGAACTTTAAATCTTTGAAGAAAGAAATTGAAGAAGACACCAGAAAGCGGAAAGATCACCCATGCTCTTGTGTAGACAGAATTAACACAGTAAAAATGGCAATCTTACCAAAAACAATCTATAGATTCAGTGCAATGCCCATCAAAATCCCAGCAAAATTCTTCACAGACCTTAAAAGAACAGTACTAAAAGAAAAAAAAACATGATAGCCATAGCCAAAACAATCCTGTACAATTGTACAATAAAAGAACTTCTTGAGGCATCATAATCCCTGCCTTCAAACTCTACTACAAAGCTACAGTACTGAAAACAGCCTGGTATTGGCATAAAAAACAGAGAGGTTGGACAATGGAACCTAATTGAAGACCCAGATATTAATCTACAAACCTTTGAACACCTGATGATTTTGACAAGGAAGCAAAAAATATAAAATGGGAAAAAGAACATATTTAACAAATAGTACTGGCATAACTGGGTATCAACATGTAGAAGAATGAAAATAGACCCATATCTATCACCATGCATAAAACTCAAGTTCAAATGGTTCAAAGACCTCAATATAAAGCCAGCCACACTGAACCTCAAAGAAGAGAAAGTACACTTGAATGCACTGGCACAGGAGACCACTTCCTAAATATAACCCCAGTAGCATAAACATTGAGAGAAAAAAATTAATAAGTGGGACCTCCAGAAACTGAAAAGCCTCTGTAAAGCAAAGTACATGGCCAATGAGACAAACTGACGGCCTACAGAATGGGAAAAGATCTTCACTAACCCCACATCAGACAGAGGTCTGATATCCAGAATATACAAAGAACTCAAGAAATTGGTCATCAAAAGAAAAAATAATCCAATAAAATAAATGGAATACAGACCTAAACAGAGAACTCTCAACAGAGGAATCTAAAATGGCTGAAAGACACTTAAGGAAATGCCCAACTTCCTTAGCCATCAGAGAAATACAAATCAAAACAATTCTGAGATTCTATCTTACACCCGTAAGAATGGCCAAGATCACTGATGACAACTTATGCTGGAGAGGTTGTGGGGAAAAGGGTACACTCCTGCATTGCTGATGGGAGTACAAACTAGTACAGCCCTTTTGAATATCAGTGTGGTGATTTCTCAGAAAATTAGGAAATAACCTTTCTCAAGACCCAGTAATACATATTATGGGTACATATTTAAAGGATGCTCAATCGTGCCACAAGGACATGTGCTCAACTATGTTCATAGCAGCTTTGTTTGTCATTACCAGAACCTGGAAACATCCTAAATACTCCTTGACCGAAGAATGGATAAGGAAAATGTGGTATATTTACACAATGGAGTATTACACAGCAGGAAAAAATAATGACATCTTGACATTTGCAGGCAAATGGATGGAGCTAGAAATCATCATATTGAGTGAGGTAGCCCAGACCCAGAGAGGCAATTATCATATTTACTTACTCATAAGTAGTTTTTAGACATAATGCAAAGAAAACCAGCCTACAAATCACAATTTCCGAGAACCTTGACAACAATGAAGACACTAACAGAGACTTACATGGATCTAATCTACATGGGAAGTAGAAAGTAGAAAAAGACAAGATCTCCTGAGTAAATTGGGAGCATAGGGACCATGGGAGAGGGTTGAAGGGGAGGGGAGAGGATGGGAGGGGAGTAGAGAAAAATGTATAGATCAATAAAATCAATCAATTAAAAAGAAGAAAGGAGAAAGAAAAGAAAGCGAAAAAACAAAACACTAAAATTGTTCAAAATTCCCCATCTGTCTAGTCCAGTTGTTTCATAGAGCTTTAGAGTACATCAGACACGGGAGTGCAGCGAAGGCTGGGGCAAACCACCGACTCCTGGTGATATCCTGGTGACATCTCTGGGACAGACTCTGATGATTAGCTTTGAGCAAATCACTTTCTGCTTGGCTGCCTTCCCATCTGTGAAATGGACCTTTTCAAGTTCTAACTTTGGTTTAGCTCATTTCATCAGCCTGGCCTCCTTCCAAATCTTCAAAGCATCAAAGTCCTTTGGCAGTGCCCATTGCTAGTCCTACTTTCTGAGACACACCCCCTCTCACTGGGACCCTGATCTTCCATCTTTTCTGGTCTCTGATTCTTTGGCTTATGTACATCAGCACTCCCAACAATGTACCAATTTTCAAGACCAGGCAACTGCATTAAAGAACTCTATGTAACTGTTTCCCGAAAGGGAAGGTAAGACACAAGAGTGTAATTGAGGGTAAGCGCAGTTCCTGTTACTGACTTCCTGTTGGCTTCCTTTGCATACTAATAAATGTGGTGCAGGAGAAGAATCCCTTCGGAGAGCAGCTTGTCAATAAGCCTCTCTTGGGAACCTAAACCTACATACAGTATTACATTGGCTCCAGAGCATAGATCAACCCTGTTTCTGGGCTCTTTCTTCCTCACTGCCTGGGGAACTTCAATTTACCTTCCCCAGCTACCTGTAGACAAACTTTCTCATTGAGACTGTCAACTCATAAATAATGTCATGGAGACTTATTGTTAATTACAAATGCTTGGCCTTAGCTTAGGCTTGTTCCTAACTAGTTATTATAACTTAAATTAACCCATATGTTTTAATCTATGCTCTAGCACATGGTTTGTTTCCTCATCTTTCCACATTCCTCATGTAGCTTCCTCTGTGTCTGGCTGGTGACCCTGCCTTTCTTCCCAGAGTTCTTACTCTGCCCTGAAGTCCCGCCTATACCTCCTGCTTAGCTATTGGCTGTTCTTTTTATTACACCAATCACAGCAATACAGGAATATTCCACCCCTGCTGCTTCTCTGGGCCCCTTTGTGACTTTCTTCACTCCCTCCTCAGGACGGCTTGTAAAGGGGAGGTCAGGATTATCTTGTCTCCCACTTCCGCTCTCTTCTGTCAGGTTTCTTTTATTGAGTCAGGACTGGCAGGTCTTAGTATCACAAGGAGTGATACAGCGATGAAGACAGTCTCACAGTCCTCAAAGACTGATCTTTGCCCTGCAGCCCTGAATGCCCAGCAGTACCTAGGGAACCCAGACGCTGAAGTCTGGTGGGAGTTTATTGTCCCTCTCTACATCCATCTCTATAATAAAGATGACACTCCCACCCTGTTCACAGAGCTCAGAAGAGTCTGCCTCCTTGGCTACCCTTTTCATAGTCCCTACAGGAAGCTAATACGCTTATCTACCTGGATTTTCCAGATAGCCCTTTCCTTAAAATAAGCAGCATTTGCAGATGCAGGAAAACAGCAAATAGGATGGACAGAAAAACATCCACATGTCTCAAACCGAGCAAATGAGGAGAGACAAGGACAAGAAGCTAGGGAAGCAGTAGGCCCTGGGAGACTGTTAAATTCAGCCCTCTTCCTGAGGGCAAAGGAAGCCACTGGGAAGAAGAGGGCCTGTTGCAGGGGACCAGAGGGATCATGATGGCAGTGTGAGCTAGCACTTAAGAAGAGAAGCAAGAAGGTAAAGATTCAAGAAACATTTGAGGTGAAATCAAAGGACTTGAAAGGGATGGATGGGAAATGGACAGAGAGATGGAGGGAGGGATCTGGAGTTCCCTGGGCTCTGGGTTTGGGCATAGGGTGGTGCTATGCCCAGAGAGTGGAAGCTGTCCACGAGGAGTGCTCTGGGGACACATTGAATTTAAAATGTCAAAATGAGAGCTGAGGAGATGGTTTTGTTGGTGAAAGTGCTTACCTCATAAACATGGCCTAGATTTGGTCCCCAAAACTCACATATAAAAGAAAAAGGCACAGTGACACATGCATGTAATTCCAGAGCTAGTGGGACAGACAAGAAGAGCTCTGGGGTCAGCCAGCCTAACTGGTGAGCTCCAGGCCGATGAGTGATGTCATCTCAAAGAAGATGGTGTTCCTGAGGGTGACTCTCTAGGTCCTCTAGAACACCTGCATACAGATGTGAACACATGAATACACACATACACACACATTCACACACATACACACAAGAAAATAAGATAATGTATCCTAGAGGAATCTCACTAAGCCGGGTTGTGAGGCTGGGGCTCTGAAGACAGAGTTGGCACACCGTCATTCATAGTTGGCACACTGACTGCTGGATGCCTCATGCTTGGTGTCACTTGGTATTTTTAAACCAGCATATGTCATTTCACCCTTCACCCCTCATCTCCTCCTAAACCAACTCCAGTGTCTGTACCCTTTGTGCTATTAAGGCGCCACTCTATAGCGTTGGAATCTGTTTCCCATTCGTCCTGCCACAGCAAAAAGACACAGTAATGTACCGAGCCTTTTGTTAGAGGTAAATGATCATGGAAGAATACATAACTGATTAAAGCAGCTGCTCAATCGGTTCTTGTCCCCCTTCCTCCTCCTCCTTCTCCTCCTCCTCCTTCTCCTCTTCTTTTCCTTTCTCTAGGACCCTCTGTCCCACTTCCCATATCGCCGTCCCTCTCCCTCTACCCTTTTCCCCTCCTATCCTTCCCTCTCTCCCTCCCCCACCCCCTCTGTCTCTCTCTCCCAGGACAAAGGCAAGTCTGTTTAGTTTACAAGGCCTAGGGTCAAGTTTTGTGGTGAACCCAGCACCTGGAGCCCCAAACCTTTGACCTAAGAGCTGCAAAAGGCGGTTCCAGTGACTTCAGAAAGCACTCCAGAGAGACTGAACAGAACTGAGAGCCACTGCTGGGTTTTATGATTTGCTTGAGTGTCTAAAATTACACTTGCTGTCTGAAAACACTATGCTTCAGAGTGCAATGCTGTGTAATTTAATTTACTTAGATGTAAAGTCACCACTTTTCCCATTGTGTAAATATACACCCGTACACCCGCTTAGCCATCATTTTGTCAATCCCTGTTCTTTGTCCTTCAGGGTTTCCAGGAAGGCAGCACTCTTCTGCCTCGGGCAACTGGAGTAGAGAGGGAAGTGTTGATCACAGAGGAATGTGCCCCTGGACCACAGCCTCGCTGGGCTCACAGCTTCATTAATCAATCAGCCAGGAAAGCAGGCTTAGCTCTGAGTTCCTGTAAAAGGAGCATCACAGATATGGTGATCAAGAGACTGATGGCCTGAGGCCACTCTGCCTCCTATTTTAGAAAAATACTTCCAAGACTGACAATTAAAAAAATTGAACACAAAAGCAGAAGGTTTGAAAAGAATTGGAGAGTTCTCTTTAGGTCACAGGTTTATTCTGTGGCAGCTAAAAGATGGCCAGCGAACTTCCCTTTTCTTCATTCCTCTGCCACATAAACTTTACCCAATGTCAGGCTTTCCCGGGCAAGAGTCACATAGCATGGAAGGGAACGAGTTGACTCCAGATCCTTGCTGGGACAAACAAAAAGAAAGCTAGTCACAGAATAGGAAGAAAGAAAGAAAGAAAGAAAGAAAGAAAGAAAGAAAGAAAGAAAGAAAGAAAGAAAGAAAGAAAGAAAGAAAGAAAATACAAAGCAAAACATTTCAGCTTGCCTCAATCCTGAGTGACACGGGACAATGTACTAATTAACACAAAAATCCGGGAGAAGCCCTACCCACATTTCTTGATGAGAATGTCTATAATTCAGGAACTACATCCTGTTTAACATGGTAGCCACCAGCCTTGCAGCCTCTGAGCCTTAGGTCTGGTAGACACTCAGTGAGGACCCAGTGTTTATATTCTTTATAATACAGGTCCAACCTTTAGTTTCTTCCTGAACCCACACTGGAATCTTGACAGGACAATGTGTTGAGAGGACTTGGCCAACGTGATCAAAGGATAAAAATTCCTGCCTAAAGGTAGAGGCTTTCTCTTTCCCACATCTCTCATTCCCTGTTTGTCTTTGATGGGACTCAAAGCTTGGCTTTTCTCTAGGTGGGATCTGCTTTGATAGCACTGGAGTAAGGGCAGGTAAAGCCCTACCCACCAGGATCACAGGAAGAGAAATTCATTGACTATAAAAGGCCTGGCCCACTTAGCTCATTGCCTTCCTCCCCTCCAAACCCTTCTTTAAGCTACACCTGGAGATCACTGTCCTGACACCTTTTGTCTGAGGAAGATCCATCATACGACAAGAAAACCTTGTGACTGGTCCCTCCCCATGTGATAAGTTATTTTCATTTCTGGGAATTCAGTTTTTGTCACTGAAGACCAGAGGCAGACTCATCCACAGACTCAGCACAGCTGAGAAAAAGCTCAGTGAACCTGAAGAGCAGGGGCTGATGGGAAATAAAAAGGGGTGAAACACACAGATAAAGGCGGGAAACAACACAAAACAAAGCTAAAGCACAGCAAAGCATTTGAGAGCTATGGAACAAGCTGGAAAGATCCACAGAGCCAACCAGCCCCACTGACTCTCTAGTTACAATTAAATTCAAATCCACCCTGAAAATCGCCTCTCAACCTTGATTTCTGGAACAAATTCCTTGGCTGGTAAATCTAATATACTAATAGGGATAGCTTTGGGAGCAATTAATATAATGGCCACATGCTAGGATTGTGACGGCCATCAAAATAGCACCACCAGACAAAACACAGAACATTCGATTCCACTTGAACTGAAGATCTGTTTATGTAAGCTTATTCTGTATTTGAGATGACATACTATGAAACAGTTCACTGCTGCTTTTGAAATTCAAATTTAATGCAGCATCCTTACTTTTACTTGTTAAGCCTACCATACCACCCACTCGAAAGTGAATCCTTTCTGCCCATCCGCAGTCCCTGTTACTAGGGAAACTATCACAGTTTGACTTCTAAGGCCTATACAGTGTTAACCTAAGCAATGGATGCCCACGTGGTGAGGCCCAGGTATAGGAGACAAGACAAAATAGCACTTGTTTTGATATCACAAGACAAAGTTCTGAAACTAGTTCTTCCTCTTGCAAGATAAACAAAGCTAAGCCTCTAGATCTTGGTGTCTGAACATGCACAGGAAAGTTGACAGTCCCCTCCCAAGCTCTTCCAGTCCCTCTCCCTAGCACAGTGCTCAGCAGGAACATGGTTTGAAAACCCCACAGGGTAAGACGCTCATCTGGCCGCAGCTCTCTCCCACGGACAAGATGATGGTTGAAGGAAGAAAAGGCCCCAAGTCACCTCTGCCTCTTCTTTGTCACTCAATGGCAGGAGCAGTATCTGCCATCATCACACCTTCTCATCTTCCACCCAACCTCTGGTTCCCATGTTATCAGTCAATAGTGTTTATTTTTGGACTTTGCCATCCTCTATGCACTCGGCGCAACCATGTTTCATTACGTAAACACAGCTGAGCTTGGCCCCGTCTATACTCAGATGGGAGACTGCCAAGGGGGTCATACGAGACCCTGTCCTGCGAGTCAGCGCTGATGCCAGCTGGGTGAGGTAAGTATCCGTCAGGGGCACCATTCACCTGCTGGCTCCTGACCTCTCTTTGGCCATGATCCATGCCCAGCAGGCTGCCGAGAATGAGAGTCACAGGAAAGGTTTGCTTCCTGTGGCTCCTGCCTGGAGAACAGCGCCCTGGATTCCATACATTGGTCAGGGGATGATAGACACCTGGTGCCCAACCCGGCCTTTCAGGGTGGCTCTGGTCACTTCTTTTGTCTTTAGACTCTAGATCCAGACTCTACAGTGATTCCCAACCTATTGGCTGTGATCCCTTTGGGGGTCAAATAACCCTTTCACAGGGGCCTCTCATGACCATTGGAAAACACATATATTTATGATTCATAACAGTAGCAAAATCACAGTTATGAAGTAACAACAAAAATACTTTTGTGGTTGGGGTCCCCACAACATGAAGAACTGTAGTGCAGGGTCGCAGCGCTAGGAAGGGTGAGAATGGCTGCTGTACTGCCTGCTCCGAGACGCTCTGAGGACCTGTTCCAGCCGCCACAGACACCACTCCATCGCCATGAACAGTCCAGGCTCTGTCTTTCTGGTTTGTGACAGGGATGTGCTGTAATCATAATGAAAGGGGTGGGGACTGTGAATTTTCACTCTGTCTTCACGGCGGGGGTCATGGGTTCAAGGCAGTGGGATAGGTTTGCAGACAGTTTTCTTTGGGACCACTGACTCCCAAATAACCACACAGAGAATTATGATTAATTATAAATGCGCAACTGACAGCTTAGACTTGTTGCTAACCAGCTCTTCCGTCTTAAGGAGAGCTTCCAAGAAAATAGAACATTTGTGACTTTGTGACACCATGAGAGTAGTCAGAACACAGCTGAAGGATGCTTGGAAAAGCAGACCTTCACGAGAGCAGCCTCATAAGGGTCTCTCTCTCTCCCTCCTTCCCTCCCTCCTTTCTTCCTCCCCTTTATCTCTCCCCCCTCTCTCTCCCTTCTGTGAGTGTGTGTGTGTGTGTGTGTGTGTGTGTGTGTGTGTGTGTGTACACATAGCAAATCTGGGAGCCAGAGGCTAACACTGGGCACTGGGATGTCTTCCTCAAGTGATCTTCTACCTTATTATTATTATGAAACACGGTCTCTCCAAACCTGTAGCTCACCAGCTCTGGGATCCATCCACCTGTCTCTGTCTCCTAGCACTGTGGATATAAATGCATACCACCATTCTCAGCTTCTATGTGGGTACTGGAGGTCCCAAAGTCTGGTCCCCAAGTTTGTGAAGCAAGCACCCACTGAGCCATCTTCCTAACTTTAGATATAGAAAATGAATGCACCTTGCAGTCCTCCAACCAATGACAGGTAATTCCTATCTCAGTCCCATGTGTCTGTGCCCTGGCACATCAATCTTACTTCAGTGATGGTCATATCACTGCTGGTCTCTACAGGTCTTCAATCTGACCTCAGTGATGGTTGTATCATTGCTGGACACTACAGGTCTTCAATCTGACCTCAGTGATGGTTGTATCACTGCTGGTCTCTACAGGTCTAAGAACCTACCAAGAACTAGATGGGTAACGTTTAGATACATTCAACCCCTCGGGATCAATGGCTCCGAAGGATAGTTGGGAGAGGAGCAGATGGGAGGGGCCCTTGAAGAAAGCATGGATGATCCCCATGGGGACATGCCTCTGGGGCTTCTTGTAGAACTCTAGCAGTCTGCTCTATGGCCTGCCCTTCCTGCTGTCTCTGAAATGGCTTCTCTCTGTCCCTCCAAACCAGATCTGGTTACGCTGGACTTGGAATTATCCAAGCCCTTTTCTGCCTGTGAAATGATTTGTTTAGATGCCTGTATCAGAGAGCATGACTGAAGGGGGTCTGAAAGGCCAGGAGCCCACCTCGGCAGCACTCATATTGTCTGTCCAAGCCCCTTCAGCTCTTTCTTCCCCCTCCTCTCTTCAGAAAGGCTTGGGAGGAAGCCAAGAGGATCAGAATAGAGACCTGGGTAAGCTGAAAGCAGGAAGAGAGTGGAGGATGCGGGTATCCTGATGTGGCTTCCTAGGGACCCAGGTCTAGTTCTCACAGAGCCATCATTATCTCTATGGTTATGAGTGGGTCTTTGAACCTCCCAGTATTGCCCTCTAGTTTCATTTCTGAAGCCTGACTCACCAATTGGGATGATTTCTTAAATCCCATCCGGCCTAGAAAACATCCTCCCTTTGAACGTATGATGCTTGATTCTCTTCGAAGAAAACACTTGAACTCAGAATGCTCAAGACCAGGGCATGAAACAAGAGAGAAAGAAGAAAATAGTATACACAAGATAACTTTGTTGATACAATGATGTATGTGGCAAAATGCATTTATTATAAGTCATAAAATAAGTCATATAAATGACATAAGATTGATGGCGGTCTTTACTGTAGCCTCCACGGAATGAACTGCTTCTCACACGGTCTGTGATTTTTTGCCAAATGGGTATCAGTAGGGTGTCTCAGGTTGTGATTTGACCAAGGGCTATTTTACCACCTGTCTTCAAACTCCTTGATATTTTAGCAAGTTCAAGTCAGAAGGAACCGCTGCAACAGAACAGAGGGTGACTCTCATATTCGAATGAGCTTCCCCCTGCCCTGCACCCCCAAATGAACAGAGAACCCCCAAGGTCTGTGCTTGTCTATCCACACAACTTCGGTGCCATCACAATCTGGCCAGTCAGCCATCCCTCTGCTCCCTGGATAAAGCCTGCTCTCCTTAATTCACCCTGAGAAGATAGCCAAGCAAGCAGGATCCGATCAAGTAGGAACAGGTGTCCAGAGGAACTTTGTCCAAGGATGGATGGTGACAAGCCATGGGTGGCCAAAAACACTCCACGGCAAAGCGAATTAGAGACTGGAGGAAAGAAGTAGCCACCGAGTAGGGAGGGTGGAGGTCAGGAAGGGCCTTCCTGGCAGGAACATGGGCAAAAGCAAGACAGGAGGCTGCCTGCTCTGGCATTCAGACCACACATAGATGGGTACTTTTGCACAACAGCTTTTTACTGTCCCCTTATGTCAAGCACTATTCTAAGTTAAAGAAAGTCCCTGTGCTTATGGACAGTATAAAAAGTATCGCAAAGGAAGAGATTCCATAAACAGCAAACAAAGTGTCCTTTCTGGTAGAGACTTTACTTCAATGGAAGAAAGCTCTTAATCCCTAGGGATGCTAACAAGTGACTGACAAAGCCAGGCGAGGCAGGCTAAGAGATGAACAACCAGCTTTTCACTTCTCTCAGGACCCTGGATATACTCTTGGGTGGGACTCACTAACAGTGTTGCAGTACTTGCTAAACATGTTTGCTAGAAGGGGTGGGGGAGTGAGTGGGGGGTCCCAGGTGAAGACCCAGAAGGCCTGGTGTTCTCTGCAGCCAGCTGTGTAAACACTCCTTCAAAGTCTCCATCATGAAGACCCAAATAAGGAATATTAGAAGAAAGGGGGTTAACCAGAAAATAGCTCCTCTTGTGGACTGAGCTGATGTTTTTTTCATTCTTCCCAAATCCCCTGCAGCCACAGACTTGCTCACTCCAAGACACACACTCTCTCTCTCTCTCTCTCTCTCTCTCTCTCTCTCTCTCTCTCACACACACACACACACATACACACACACACAGAGAGACACAGAGACACAGAGAGACAGAGAGACAGAGAGACAGAGAGACAGAGACAGAGACAGAGACAGAGACAGAGACAGAAACAGAAACAGAGAGACAGAGAGCCCTGCTGCTGCAGCAGTCTTTCTAAGAACAGAAACTATCCCTGGGCTGTGGGGCCATGAGTGGCTTACCAAATATACGCACCCTCAGTCACTTGTTCTTTGCAGACCCCTAGGGGAGCACTGGAGCCTCCTGGGAGCTCATAGTGCGATACACCTACCACGATCACTTAACACTTATAGAAATGATAGTGTCTCAAATGATTCTATGCTGTTTGTCTACTGGTGGCTCTTGGGTCCCCAAAGGAGACATTTGTCCTCTTCCTGTGCCTCTGCTCTACACTGAAGATTTGTAGACGGAGCCTCACCCAATCCTTTACAAGGAAGACACATTTACATAACCCTTCTCTTTAACCAACACTAAATGTCGGTGGCAGTCTTCCCTGTGACACTGGAGTTAGGGATGCTCTCCTCCCTGAGTTCTGCAGCAGGCGGGCAGGCAGATGGAAGAGAAGACCCAGAGACAGAGAAAAGGAGCTCTAGTTGGGAGAGGAGCCGAGCAGAGGCATCCAGACAAGCCTTGTGTCAGCCTCCTCTAGATGAGCCTTGGGACAATCCTGTCATCTCCTATCCCAGCCCAACCCCCTCTAACCCCAGGGCTACTGCCCCAAAGCTCATGAGCTGATGACATTCCCTAAGGGGTATAGCTTTATTTGTCAGTTTGACACAATCTAGAATCACAATCTAGAGTCTTAGGGATTATCTTGATTGTGTTGACTGAGGTGGGGAGATCTACCTACTCTTCCTGGCACCCTTTCCTGGGCTGGGAGTCCCTGGACTGGATAAAAATGAAAAGAATAACTGGGTAATAAGCATGCGTCATTCTTTCTTGCTGCTCTTCCTGTGACTGTAAACTGTTGGGATGGGGGTGGGTTGTAAGCAGGAATGGCAAGGTAAAGCCTTTCTCCTGAGTTGCGTTTGGTCAGGATGTTTAATCACAGCCCCAGAAACGCAAGCAGGACTCAAGCAGGATGCCTCTCTCTGCTCTTTGGCTCGCCTCCTTGGTTTCCTTCACAGCAGACTTGACTAATTTTGATCCAGCCCTGAATGATGACCATTTTCCCCAGGCTTACAAATCTCTTTGACTGATCCTTCATGCCACACAGGCTGAGCCTGGGAGGGACATCAGTCGACCTCCCTGGTAGACAACATTCCTGGGCATGAGCCCTGGTTCCTGCCACAATCCCAGGGCAGAGCTGTGGGTCCCAGCCCATGCCAAGGACTTAAGCAAAGGCCAGGAAGAAAATCAACAAGCGCCCGGAGTGCTCTCAGAATGCTCCCTTTTCCAGGAGGGACCGTGTCCTATCAGTTACCTGTGCATGCCTTATAATAACAAGCAGGCAGTGCCCAAAAGACAGGAAGAATCCTTAACTGTGGCAGACAACCTGCCATAATGTGACATGTCAGTCAGCTCACGGTGCCACTGAGAGAGGCAAAAGCATTGTTTTGATGGACCGCATTCCTTGCTTGTCTAGGTCCACTCTTTCCTCCTCTAGCAGCTGCCCATGACACAGCAGGACGCTGACAGATGACCTTGCTATGGTGATTTTCACAGAAGCCCTACAAGGCCACCCCTTATCTTTCTTCGGGATACAGTTGCTCTTAGCTGATTAGAAAGGAGTGAGCCCAACCAAGTACCAGTAGTTTCTGGAGAAGAGATGTGGTAGTGGTTGGGGCCCCACGGGTACAGAAAGGGCCCAGCTCGACAGGCAGCTCCATTTCTAGCCATGGCACCATCAGCAAACTTCCCTGGAGCCAGGCTGTCCAGTCAGGCTGATTAAGGTCCATTCACTCTTTATCTGAGAGCAGCAGATAAGACTGCAGCCCCAAAGCCCAGGATGTGACTAGTGAAGGGGACGTTAAGAAACACTGACGTTTGTGGTGAGGTGGGGGCAATCGAGTTCTCTCAAGGGCCTCTTTGTAGGGCCCTAAGAGAGACACATATGGACCTACATACAAAGGTGAAGAAGACAAGGTCTTTTGAGTAAATTGGGAGTGTGGGGGTCATGGGAGAGAAAAGAAGGGGAGAGGAGAGGAAGGGAGGGGAGGGGAGAAAATGCATAGCTCAATAGAAATTAGTTTTAAAAAGCCTCTTTGTAAGTGCCAAGTGGTTTTAGTCATGATGGGGCTCTGGGCCTCCAATGTGCTGCACCCACAAACTTAGGCTGTGCTCCTGCAGCTCCAGGTGGACCCTAATGAGCTATATCTTCACATCAGAGCAAGAGGAAGAGCCGCAAGGTGGCCAGGTGTCTCTGTGATATGTGTGCTGTTGGCCTGGGCATACTGTCACCTGCTGTCAATGCCCATCTGAACACAGTTGGCCCCTTCGCTGTTCCTCAGGTCCTCCCCAACCCTACCCTCACTTGGAAAACAGACTCTCGCATGGGCATGGCGGCCATCCCTCTCCCCACACTCTAGGGCAGAACAACTCTGAGATGAGACCTCCTGGCACTCAGTGTTCCTCAGTTGTACTGTAAGGAAGTCTCGAATCTTTAGCCCGTTCCTATCAGAAGCCCTAAGTACCTGGACAAAGCCCTCACACAAAGTCAACTTTGCCCTACTTTTGACTTCTCTGTGCCCTTCCTTGGACGTAAAACCTGAGCAGAATCCTAGTCACATGGCCTAAGGGGGTTGATCAGATTTTAATACCAAGGCCTCTCTCATGTTAAGCAAGTGGGAGCTATGTGGATTTTTTTAATGCATGTGTTTGTACATGTGTGTGCATTTTGCGGATGTGCAGGCACGTGTGTGTGCGTGTGTGTGCATGTGTGCGTGTGTGTGTGTGTGTGTGTGTGTGTGTGTGTGTGTGTGTGAAGAAACACATGTGTATGGGGAGATCAGAAGAAAATGTTGGGTGTAATATTCCAGGATGTCATTTACCTTCTGCGAGACATGGTCTCTCATTGGCCGGGAGCTCACCAATTAGGCTAGACCAGCTGGCAGTGATCCCTAGGCACCATCCTGTCTCTGTCTCCCCAGCACCAATATTAAAAGCACATATGACCAGGTCTGAATTATTCTGTGGATGCTGGGGACCAAAAATCAGGTCCTTAAGTTTGTGAAGCAAATACTTTATCGACTGAGTACCTTCTCGCCCATCTTTTTACTTTTATTTTGGCACGGGGTCTCACTAAGTTGCCCAGGCAGGCTTCAAACTTGTGATTCACCTGTCTCAGCCTCCCAAGTAACCACCATGTCCATGCTTTCCCGCTTATAAGCCTGTATCACCTGACCAAGCGTGGCTCCTTCACCAGAAAGACTCTGCTGGCCCTGATATAATCCATTCCCTTCTCTAATACAATGAGATGTGGTAAAAAGAATTCCCCACAGAGAAGAGGAAGTATCTAGACAAAGAGATACAATGCAGGAAACCACAGCCTGCAGCCCGGGTTAGAAATCAAAAATTTCTCTGAGAACAATGAAAATGCAACTTCCAGAGCCTGGAATCCCTCAGCTTGTGGAGAACCTGGGCAGGAGAAGAAGCCTTAGGCCAGGGGAGGAGCCTCTGCAGGGAAAGCCCAGGCCAGCTGAGCTCCTCCAAGACTTGGGTTAGGGAGTGGGAAGGATTGCCCATGGGGCAGCCCTTGTAAGGATCTAGGCCTAGAACTAAAGCATAGGACCCACGGGGGTAGCCTGGCTTGCCAGGTCTCCACTCAGTAACCAGACCCAGTCTTTAAGGACACCAACCCAGGGGGCAGGGAAGCAGAAAGATACACAAAGGGATTGAGAAGATTTAGTTACCAAGTTGCACCAGCTAGTTCCTGGAATCCAATGGGAGTGAGTTCTGAGAATCTGTCCGGGTGGGGGAGCAGGGCAGGGAGGGAGAAGCAAGCGAGGCAGACCATGTAAAGGAGATGAAGCCTCTCTCTCAGGGCAAGTAGGGCAAGTAGGCCAGGCTTCTGGAAACAGGAAGCCCTCAGAGCACCTTTCTCCCAGCTGGCAAGATTTCTGTACCTCGGAAGCAGCACCCCAATATTTCTGTACCTTGGAGGCAGCACCCCGCCTTTCAGCAAAGCTCCTCTTCTCCCCAAGATCTGTTTCCAGGCTCAGGCAGCTCCTCGAAAGCTGTAAGGTACAGCAACCCCCACACCACACCACTGTCATACACACCTGGTCCCAGGATGCAGGGAAGAGTTACTTTCTGGGGCTTCCTGCTGTGTTGGTCTTCCTCCTCCACGGTCCCTCATCTCTTCAGCCCCTTTCTTGCCCCTCTCCTTTTAGCGTGCTTTGCCCCTTTTGGTTCCACTCTTGGAATCTCTTCCTCCTTTCCTTTCCTTGGTCCACATTCAATAGCCAACCCTTCAGAGAATAAACATAAGGCCTAGACCTGGACCCACCCATACTGAGCAAAGAGGGTTTGGAGGAGTAACAATGGGTTCTTCATTTCTTGAGAGAGTATTGGTAGGAGCAGGCTAGCTCACTGCCTCGCCAGCTCTCCAAGTGCTCCCTGACAAAGGACCATGCCCACTCTTCCCCAAAGTGGCCCTACCCAGCCCTCATACAGAGCTGAAGGGTTCAGATTTTCCAAGTACTGCTGCCCAAGTCACACACTTCATTGACCCGTTTCCATTCTCCTTCGCTCCCTTGCCAGGAAGATGAGGTCCATTTTGTCTATACCTTCATGGTAACTGCACCTATCGACTTTGAAAATGCCAAGTAACAGGATGAGACAAGACGGTTCCAGCCACTCCACCACACAGGCTGGTTGAGGAAGGACAAATGCTTTTTGACGGTGTGAAGCAGGGTCACCGTGACCACACTTTCCAAACCAACAATTTACAGTTGAGAACATCCTGGAAAATCAGTTACGTACAGACATTGCTTACGCAGCCCCGGGCTGGTTCTAGTAGAGACTTGAAGTAATGGTTCAAGTGGGATATATCCAGCTGCATAAGTGGCAATCAAAATGGCAAGGGGGAGGGGGACATGGAAGGGGCTGGGCAAAGAAATACGAGCAATCCTTCCAGAAGCTCCGTCACAGCACAGTCACTGTTTTCTGGCTTCCTGTCACCAACTGCACAGGTACCAGAATATAAACCAAGTCATTCCCTCTTCCATGAAGATCCTGAACACGGATGCCATCTGAAGCTAGTAAAGGCAAGATCAGCCCCTAACAAGAGCATATATCTGTCTCGTGATGTCTTCCTCAGACTGCAGCGTGACAAACACTGCCTGAGCCAGACAATGTGATGGCCCATCTTGTTTTTCAGCTTGACTGTTTCTGGAATCAGCTAAAGCCCCAAGCTGCTGGGTACTCCTGGGAGGGATTTCCTTAGAACAACTTCTTCCGGTTTCCATGTGGACTGGAGACCAGCACCTCTCCAGGACTCCTCCAAGACTCCAGCCCCAGACTGGAACGACTGAGACACTCAGTCTTCTAGACTGAACCGCTCCTGGATTCTCAGCCTGTCCAGTGTACGGCAGCCATTGATGAACTACTCAGACCTCATCCTGTAAGTCAATCTAGTAAATCCCCCTGATATATGGTGCCTTTGGCTTCTGTCCAGGTTTGTTTTTCTGTTGCTGTGATAACACTATGGCCAAAGGCAACTTGAAGAGAAAAGGGTTTCTTTTACGTCACACTTGTATGTCACAACCCATCATCAAGGAAAGTCAGAACAGGAAGTCAAATGGAAATAGAGGCAGAAACCACGGGGGGGGGGGGATTGCTTATTGATTTTCACACATAACTTTCCTATGCAGCACAGGCCCACCTGCCTAGGGTTGTGCTACCCATAGTAGACCTAGGCCCTCCAACACAGCAATCAAGACAATGCCCACAGGCCAATCTGAGGTTCCCACTTCTCAGTGATTCTTGCACCAAGCTAACAGTAAACCCAACCAGGACAGCTTCATAAGTATGTCTCTTTAAAGCAGTCTTGTGAATTTGACATCATCCTTCCTGTGACAAGTTTTCTAGTCTAAGATCCCTGTCCATTTGTCGAGCTCTGTTTCGTGTGTGTGTGTGTGTGTGTGTGTGTGTGTGTGTGTGTGTTACCTGGATCAAAGCTAGAGCTTTTAGCAAATTACTAAAGTGTTCTACCATAGAGCTATACACACAGCTCTTCCTGTGAGAAACTTTTTGACTCTTTCTTGGTTTTACTGATACTTTCCTGCCCTGAGCTCATGAAACATCTACTGACTGAACCAGCCACCTGTCTCCTGCAGCCTCTTGGCCTGTATTCAGACCTTCATGTATCTATATAGCAGAAACCACCAGGGTTCTATGCAGAAGTCCCACATCCCTTTTTTTTGGGGGGGTACTCTTCCAATGATATTTTTGCGTGCTTTTCTTTCCACAGGTTCAATATGTTTCACTCTTGTTTAGAAAGCTACTTCTGGCATAATTGAACCCGTTTCTGGGTCTATAAGCAAAGGCCTGGCATGCCTGGCAATTTAGGGAGCCTTGGTTTTCCTATCCCAGGGCAATAGAAATCATTCCAGTTATTGCAGCACAGATGTTCTTGAACTTTTTCCACTTGACTGTTTTCACCCAAGAAGTTTCTACACAGCCCCACATATACACGCATACGAAATATGTATACAGGGACTAGAGAAATGGCTCAATAGGTAAAGATGTTTGTTGAGCAGACTCGATGACCTAGATTTAATCCCCAGGACCCACAGTGAGAGGAGATAACTGGCTTCCCAAAGTTGTCCTCTGATTTCCATATAGGCACACAGATGTACTCACACAAGCATACATACACATACACACATACAAAATAATCATTATTATTATAAGTAAAAGGACATATATAAAACAAGCATTTGCTTATAAGTCATAAATAAATTTATTGTATTTATGATTTATTATTAATATTTGTTGTGCTTACAATTTTACCACTTATTAAAGAAGAAAACAAATTGATTACTAAAAAGATACACTTATTTTTAAATAAGTAATTAAATCTATGATGATTATTTGATTTTTTAGCAATCAAATTTGATACTTTGATTATATAAGTATCAATACTAAGATTGTCGCTTCACATAAATACATAATGGCAGAAGTGTGTTTAGATTCATTTTCTAATTTGTTGAAAATTCTATCTTAATCCCCAGATAGAATTCACTTCATAAATTTTTATGGAACAAGTCAGCAACTTTTAAAACAAACTATCCTAACCCAATCCAACCCAAAGTTATACTAATTTCATACATGCTGAAGTGTGAAAATGAGAGTAGGAAATATTCTTTAAAATGCACAGAGGAAAAGCACCGCAATTTATACCATTCAGTGGCCTCAGATCTGAGCTGATGTGTGTCTGGTAGCATTCAGTAGAGCCGTGTGACCGGATGGCACACGTGGTACAGAGTGTTTTGTGTTAGCAAGTCAGACCGTACTGAAGTTGGGTGATATAATATGAACATTGTGGAGTCCCTGTCCCTGTGCTGAGGACAACCACCCAGACTGAACCTCCATCCGGCGATGGATGGAGATAGAGACAGAGACCCATATTAGAGCAGTGGACTGATCTCCCAAGGCCCAGATGAAGAGCAGAAGGAGGGAGAACATGAGCAAGGAAGTCAGGACCGTGAGGGGTGCACCCACCCATGGAGACGGTGGGACTGATCTAATGGGAGCTCACCAAGGCCAGCTGGACTGGGACTGAACGAGCATATGATCAAACTGGACTCTCTGAATGTGGCTGACAATAAGGGCAGACTGAGAAGCCAATGATAATGACACCGGATTTTGATTCTACTTCATGTACTGGCTTTTTGGGACCCTAGTCTGTTTGGATGCACACCTTCCTAGACCTGGATGGGGGGGGGGGCACTTCCCACAGGGCAGGGCAGCCTGACTTCTCTTAGGACAGGAGAGCAAGGGTGAGGAAGAGTGGGGGGAGTGGGAGGGAAGTGGGAGGAGGGGAGGAGGTAGAAATTTTTAATAAATAATAAATAAAATATATGAACATTGCCAAAACCTGTTTAGATATATTATATATTTGATTCTGAATTAATTGTTGGCCATTGCATTAAGGGTGGTTTGGGGAGGTGACAGAAGGCAAGTACCATAGACACGCTTTTTAATCCCGTACTCTTCATGATTCTAGAAACCACAAGTCCATCCCTACTCTAAAAATCCTGCTGCCAATCCTTGTATCCTATGACCCAGTAGTCAGTGGTGTGGAAATCTGTAACTCTGTCCATACACTCCCATGGAAGTGTGCTGGTGCCAGGACTGGGCGTCCAACAGTTCCTGATGATGTTCAGGAGTGATGGCCTATCCTCGGCAGTGTGGGGACCAGCTAGGTCAGAGGTCAGAAGTCCATCTGCCTCGTCCCGTGAGAAGCCTCGGGGAATACATGTATGGCTGAGTTTGTTTTAAAAATCCCCAATGCCTACGTGCTTTACAAGTGTGGTCTAGTAAGATAGGAAGTAGGAAAAGATGGGAGAATCCCAGAATGTGAATAACAGAAAGACCCTGTCTCAAATTAGATAGGAGGCAAGGAAGGACTCTCCAGTTTGTCCTCTGACCTAAAAATATGTGCCCCCTCAGTCACACATATAGATCAGAAAAAAAAAAGAAAACTATAGTTCGTGCTCACTAATTCAAAGCTTAAACTGAAATTTGGATTCTCCTTGTCTTCATATTTCCTTCTTTTGCATGATCTACATTTAGTCTCTTTCTCTGAACACTTATTTAATTCCTGGGAAAGAAGGAACAAAGGAAAAGTCAAGGCTTCAAACCCAATTTATCAATAACTGGCTTAAGCTTTCTCGTTGTCAGAGTTTCCCCTAAGCATTTAGTAACTTGAAATTCCGAGAGCCCTGTCATCTTTACACGTATCGAGTCATCTTAACCCATATGATCATGAGCACTGGAATACAAAATACCTAACACCCCAATTATTATGCAAATACACAGAAGATAAAGGTGTAATGATACAAAGGCCAATTTATAACCTTTGAAATCCCAGTTAAATAGCCCCCCAGTAAGACTCTTTGAAAAGTACCTCTTGTAATAGTTGCCCTTATTCGTGGGAAGTTAATTCCAAGACCTTGAGTGAGTGCCTGAAAGCACACAAGAGTGCCAAGACCTCTGTAACACCCAGAGCCTTCCCCTTTGCACTCATGGATTCTCTTTGGTACAGCTAAATTGTCACCATCCTTACTCCTGCGCTTCCTGACCATGTGGATTCTTTAAACACAGCACTGCAATGTCATGGCCAATCAACATGCAATACAGTAGTCCAGTGAAGTGACTGGCAGGGAAGCTAGTGTCATGTACAGTGAAGATATGATGGATAAAGGGTGATTTGTCTCTCACTCTGGAGGGTACAAAAAGATGGACCGCACAATACTCGGAACTGTGCACAATTTTATATTAAAGAACTGCTTATTTCTAAAAATCCTCTACTTAATGGTTTCATGCCATGGTTAACTGTAGATAATGAAACCATGAAAAGCAAAAAAATGTAGCAAGTGGAAGCTGTTTTCTGTGTCTTGTGTATGCATACACATCTGTATTAGTGGTCATATGTTATTCACAGAATTCAGATAAGAAAGGAGATCAAAAATGAATGCCAGCTGTCCCCTCCTAGTCAAGAACAACACTGCCTTAATCTGGCTCTACTATGTTTTTTTTTTTTTAAAAAAAAAACACTCGAACCAATAAATTTGACAACCTTTCTTACTCACTCCCTCTCGGGTCATTCCCAGAGTTCACCTTTAATGGTCTCTCACAATGCTCATGGGACTCGAGGTCAATAAAAAGTTTATGTGGAGCAATTTACTTGAGAGATGCGAAGGGAGGGGTTGGGTCACTTTTGACCTAGTCATTCCATGCAAACAGTTAGTTCTAATACACTAGTTTTTAAAAGAACAATAGTAGATTAAGGTAGAAGTCCTTTTTGTATGTGTTGATAAAAAATAAATCATTGGAAACACACTATATATCAAGTGTTAGGCAATAGATTGTGTAAATCCAAATCATAAGATATTACATAGTAATCAAAGAGAGATTTATTTTTTTAACAACAAAAACCCATTTATTTTTGTGAAATGTGCATGATCAATCTTTGAGCATATGAATGGTCTTGGGACTTGTGTCGATGGATCTCCTTCTTGGAGCCTGCTGGGCTGGACACTGGCGGGGTAGAGCCTACAGAAGGAAGTGTTTCAAAGGCAACAGCTCTCGAGCTCCATTACTACTCCAGAAGATGCCATGGAGACAGGGAGTGAGTTCTGATTTTGTTTGGTGAGAGAGAGAGAGAGAGAGAGAGAGAGAGAGAGAGAGAGAGAGAGAGAATGATGTACATTCATCTCAGTTTTGGTTAAGCGTAAAAAGAAATGAAAAAAGGACAGTAATAGCAAAAGCCAAAGCATCTGGCCTACCAAAGGTGCTGGGCAGAAGGAAGGAGACAATTAACACTCCCAGGTGAAGCTTCCAGAAAATTTCCTAGGTAAAGTTCCTATCTCTGCACATTTTACAGAACTCCTCACTGGGTAGCCCACAGGACTAAACCCTAGTCAACCACAGCAGTCACCAGCTTGGTAACTTACTCTTGTTCTCCTCTTTTTCTGGACCACACACCCTCTCCCTTCCCTCTTTCTTGCAATCCACTTCCCGTTAAGAAACCTGAACTCACATCCTTACCTTAAGCTCTCCTGGAAGGTGAGATAAAATTAAGTCATAATATAATATCCCCTTGAGCATCCCACACTCAGAAGGCTAAGTAGAAAATGCCTCTATTCCATCGGTCAATCCAAGCAAGAAAACCCAAAAGGGAAATGTGGTTCTCTCCTTGGGACAGGAGGGAATGAATATAAACTGGGAACGAATATAAAATGATTCTGCGAGTTACTCTGTTGAACCATCTACTGCCAAACACTGGGCATCCATGGAGGTCAGACCCGGTCCTTGTCCTCCAGGAACTCACAATGCTAGAAAGACCCCTCACACACAAAGCCTGAGCCCATTTAAGGCATCTTCTCTGCCCTACACAATTTTCTCGCTGTTCTGACTAATTCAAACTGGATCATGTTTTGGAGACCACAGTATTACATGCACCAGAGTGTATCTGTGAATGCCAGGAATGGGAGGAGCTAGAGTCATAAACCCAAACCACACCCACACAGACGGGGCTCTTCTCCTTTGTTAGGACTCCTAACATTTCCTTTATGGCTTTCAAACTGTGCACCCCCCAATAAGGCGGTCTCATAAGCTGTGGTGGGCTCAAAGGACGCTCCGAGGCAAGGTGTTTGTTCTGTTCACACGACCATGTTCTCACCCTCCACTTTCCCACCCGGAATGTCAGACTCACCTTTAACTAGTTGCTGGATTTGGCCAAGCACGAGGCCAGACCAGCAGAAACGATGGTGCCAGCCATCAGGATTTAGGACAGAAGTTACTAAATCTTCAGAGGCCAGCAAGGCTTGTGTACATAAATACTGCGGGCAGGGGTGTGTGGAAACAGGAACCCCAAGAAGTGGGAGTCCAGTGCTGACAGACGCCGCAACTTTTGTACAGCCACTAAGAGGCCAACATGTACATTTCACACAAAGACACCTAACTTTTTCAAGGGAGCAACCAGCTTCAATGGTTTTTGCTTACCCTGTATTGGCCTGCATAGGACTCGGAGGAGACCTTTGTCCTCTAAGTCACTAGACAGGAATGTCACAGCAATGAACTTGTCCGCTGGAACTGAAGATGTTATTGTCAGTTCACAGAACTGCACAATTACAAAATATTGAAAAGCAGAAAAAAAAAGCAAAGAGAGATTTTAAGGAATGAAATCTAGATAGACACGAGGGACGCGAATTCGTGAGTATTTGATTTGAGGCCAAGGGCATCATATGACATGATGCAGTCCACAGGTCATGTGACTGTAATGCTACGGCAGTATTGCCTCACACCAGGCCTCGCCCTATAAATAGTCTATTGGCTGTCTTCTGCCTTTCATCGGCTTGGCTGCTCCATCCCCACTCCCCTCCAGCCATCTCTACTCCCACACAGATGGCCCTGTTCGTTAAAAGCTACCATCCCACGTTTTACAACAAGCAGCCAGAGCCCACTGTATAAAGAGATCCAAAAAGAAAATCTTCAAAGAAAACAGGGACAAATTACCAGAAGCACTTCATAGGTCTCTTGACCTAAGATTATGGAGGACAAAGCATCCAGACTCCCAGGAGCCAGAGTTCCAAGTGTGGGGACATGGTTGAAGGGTGTCTCCAGCCCCCTTTCTCATCGTGTGTTTTATTTTTTCCTTTTCATAATATACTTTGGTCATATTCCTTTCCCTTCTCCAACTCTTTGCAGATTATCTCGTGTTGGGTCCAAATATGGGGACCAAAGAGGAAAAGCGCTCATCAGGGAAGCCCGAGAACTCATCACCACCTAGAACATGAGTCAAGGCTCTGGAATTCACCTTAGTCAACTGAACACTAGTATACAACTTCTGTCTCGGTCTTTTCCAGTTGCCATAGCTCTCATGGACTGGGGAATAGGTCAGCCAGTTCTGAGATCTCACACTTACAGATTAGCTTTGCCTTTGCTGGTTTGACAGTGAGGGTGGGGGTTGAATACATTTGCCTGTATGTGTATACATGCGTGGATGGTGAGGCACAAGATGTGGGGTGTGGGGGCCCGAGTTTGATGTCAGATTTCTTTATTTGGCTTAGCCAGGTTGGCCTGGGGATCCCTTGTCTCTGCCTCTCATGTGTTGAATTACATCTGGGCCGCCACACCCGCTCATCCTTCTCCATGAGTTCTAGGAATACAAATTCTTATCCTTGTGCTTATATAGCAAGCATTTTACCTACTGAACTCTCTCCCCAGATCTGCCCTGCTTATTTTTCAGAACCACGTTGATGACCTCCAGAAGCTGCTCTTCTTGGCAGAACATCTGAAACTTATTGATAATGACTGGAGGTAGAACATGGCCTGGTACCTTTATGCAAAGATTCACTTATGCAAAGCATACCGAATATCTATCAGATATTTGATCCCCACCATGCATTAGACCTGGGGCACACTGTGGGACCACAGAGTACTCCTTAGCTCAATAATTATACTCAAAAAATACCTTTTTTTTTTCAGAGAAGACGACAATTTATTTAGAGACCTTGGGGTGGAGAGGTGAGCTCGATGATGATGATGGTGGTCTTGGGCCTGCAGCCGGAGGCACTGTCGTCTGCATCACCCACTGGGACAAATGTGACTTGGTACTGCATGGAGTCAAGCATCTTCTTCAGCCAAAGCATGTGTATCTCACTAGGGAGAAAAAGGAAAAGCGGTGAGGGAACCCTGCAGGGGTCTGTGTTCTTCACATAGAAACCTTCCCAACTCTGCTACCTGAAGATGCCATCAAAGGCCAGGTTTCAAAGAGGTCAGTCAAGTGATAACATCAGTGTCTCCTACAGAGTGGACAAAATCACAGGGAGGCTATATAGCACAAACAGTGAACACAGACAGATACTTGGTTCTTTGTGTGCAGCTATAGAAAGTTGGATAGTTTGGAGAAGGAGGAGAGCATATAGGAAAAATTGCGCTAAGGGAGAATTTTGGAAACTATCTGATGAGCTATGCTTTATGCTCTATACTTTCAAGGATGTCTGCCTGACCTTTTGATGCTGTGATATGTCAACAAATGTGTTTGGGTACACTTATAGCTATCAAGGGATGCATAGTTTGGGCATGTCAACTTTAGATCAGAATGTGCTGTTTTAGAAAGTTGGCTAAGATGGACTCAGTTTTGAGAGACCCCTTTGCCATCAGAAAGTGTCATCAGTACCTTTGACTTTTGCTCCTTTTCTGGGGTGATTTCTTTGCTTTGTGTCTCTGTGGAAAATCCTCCATGCAACATGTTGGACACCAACATTTACAGGCTTTTGCCATCTTCTCAAGGTCCCCAACTCTGGTCAGCAGTGAGGTTCCAGTTGAGATTGCCTCTGGCTGCTCTTCCTGTCATCTCTCTTTCTCACCCCAAGTCCATCAGTCCGCAGCAGTCTGACCATCCCCCCTTTATAAGTGACTGTGACACAGACCCTCTCAGTCAGGGACCTGATGACTGGCGATGCTTTGTCACAATGAGGGCTTGCTTGGGTGGTTGGGAAGAGCACTGGACTATGTAGAGAACGCCTAGCAAATGCTTTTGAGAACGCCTTAAATTGACTTGATAGTCTTCGGTGCAGTACTTAGCTCTATATGAATGACGCAAACCAAGTAAAAGCACAAGTCTGGCATTTTCAATAAGCATGCACTATCAGTTTCATTGTCTTAATTTTAGACATCTGAGCAGGGACTTGAAAAATATAGAATTCTTAAATAACTCTCTTGAGTAATTGACATACGAGTTACAGTCTTTCCAGGACAGATTTGAGAAGTTTTGACATTGCTATACACCCAATGACCATACTGCCACGGATCAAGGTAGAACGCATCCAATGTTCCTGGTAGCTCCCCTAGGTACCTCCATAATTCCTCTGCTCTCCTCCTCCGATACCTGACAATGTGGTAGTCAAAGTTCCTAGCCAGCATCTTTATTTAAAGATGTGCACTGCCCTTGCTCCTTCCCCTCAAAACCCCACAGAGATAGAGCTTCAACCTCAAGTCCAATATCTGAGAAGTCATGTATGCAAATAGATCTGGACAGAATCTAGTATGTATAAAATGTGACCAAAAGATGTGTTTGAAGGGTTCATGTTATGATGCAGCCTTGAAGTGTGGGATCTTTGGGTTTTGGAGGACAGAAGAGGAATTCGCTCCATGTTAAGAACCACTGCTTTCTCTGTGAACCCATTCTTGCTCACTCTTCACATATTACATACCTAAACAGAAGTGGGGGTGCTTGAAAGAGAGAATAGAAACCCTAGCTGGAGAGGAATACTGGAGGTGGAAGAGAGGGGTACAGATGGAAACATGGAGACTATGAACTACATCTGTTAGGAAGGCTTCCTGAATTTTTCAAGCAAAGAGTGATATACAATTAAGCCTTCTTTGCAGGAAGTGTCCCTGGGCGGCACTGAAAGAAAAGAAAACCTTTAGCAGCCTCTATAACAATGTATCTGAATGTTACACGGATTTTCACAGTGGGCTACCATTCATTTCCAGATAAATGTGGACAACACAAATGCAGATTTAATAACTACAAGGAAAAAATAGAGTCCCAGAACGCGCCAGAGACCAAGCCTAGTGAAATAGGAGTTTGGTGCTGCCCATCAGCAGGATCACGTTGGCAATGAGGGCCCAAGAAATGTCATCTCCCAGCCTTTAAATCCAAGTTCCCAGCATTCTTTCACAAAGGAGTACTAAAGCAGAAAATCTATACTTCTGTCATTTATTCTTCCCAACCTGAGGTTTTAACCTCAGTGAGAGCAAAAAATAAAGTAGAAGGAAGAAAGAGGCAAGAGACAGAAGAAAGAGAGAGTGTAAGTCAACTACATATGTACCTGTCTGCAAAGTGCTTCGGGTGGAAAGGGAGATGGGGCAGGTGTCATTGGCCAGAAACATGCGCATCACAAAGACCCAAGGACTCAGAGACCCTAGGTTTACACTCTGCTGTTTCTGCCAAATTTTTTAAAATTTGTTTAACATGACACCAGTAGATTTCACTTTCACCATGAATAATAGAACTGATTTGGGGAAGCAGTGACTGCCTGGAACAGATGTTGCAAGAGGTGACACATAGACCAGGAACACCTGTGCACTTCCCTGAAGGGCTTTTAAGAGTCTCCTACCTTAGATAGAGCAAGAACACCTGTGTGCTTACCTGGAGGGTTTTTTTCCAAGTCTCCTACCTAAACTAGAAACTGTCTGGAGCTCAGCTTTTGTCTTTTCTTCCTTATAGCAAGAAGAAAATGTCCCTATAACCATTGCAGAAGAGCATTCTATGGAGGAAACAGACATTTCTGTTTGTGCCAGAGTCCCCACCAGAATGCCAGGCCATGGTATGCTGTTACCCTTCACACTTCCTCCAAGGAGAATAAGGCTGACCTGTATAGAGCGCTTATCGACAATAAAATCTAGCTACTGCCGCATTCAAACAACTGGGGATGTGTTTTGTCCTTACCTAAAAACCTAATCTTTAAAGATTTTTCTAGGCAGGTTACATGTGCTCTCCCAACAGAGGGACATGAGGGCAGGGGTAAATGTCACTAGACCTCTATGCTTACAGCTGCAGAATTCCATGACCATAGGCAAGTTCCTTTGTTCTCATTCTTCCTGTAGTTTTGACGGCTTCACTTATGGGAATTCTATCAGTACCTAGGCAGAGAAGGAGTCAGCTCCATCATTCTGCAGCCACAAGCAAACAGATATTCTCCCTAGGAACAGAGTCGGTAAAGGAAGTCAGAAGAACAAAACAAGCCTGGTCAGAATGGTTATATCATTGATGGTAAAAGCAATCCATGAGTAGTCATGATAATGATACATTCAAGGATCCTTCTTAGGTCCAGCCCTACTGCTAAGTATCATGGGGCCATCTGGCACCTCCTCTGCCTGCTGCACTGGCACCAACACGGTGGTCACAATGCTTTATATCATCAATTATGAGGGTGCTGGCCTGAACATGTGGCAACCTCTGAATCTTGACCTTCTTAGTGGCAAATAAAAAAAAGATGGTGGAACGCCTTCAGTAAGGCAAGGACCCCAACACATGGCTCTTGGAGCATAAGAAAGAGGATAAAGAAGCAAGAATAAATGCATAGGGCAGGGAAAGGAAAGCCAAGGAAAAGACATTTCAGCTGCACATCCTGGCCCATGTCAAGAAGCCTGGCTGGGGATGAGGAATTCTGGGCATGGTGTCTGACTTTGTCTATGTTCTCTAGAAACCCTCCAACTCAAATGTCCCTACTCCAGTTGATAGACAGATCCAAACACACTCATTTCTACAGACCAAATGTGACCAGGTAATTTAATACAAATGCAAATTGAAAATACAGATTTCCAACACCCTAGTATGTGGTGTGACTTTGGCCTCTAACAAAAAAAGCTACAATGTCAGGCTATTTTGAGAACATGTATACTCTTTAGGGCTAAAGTTAGTAGGGACAGGAAAGTGGTCAGTGTTACCTGGACCCTTCTGAAGCATGAAATTTGAATTTGCTTTGTGTATAACCACACCATGCAGGTTATTATTAGTGATGACTTCTGGGAAAGCAAAATAAAATAATTTTTCAGAAGTTCAAATAAACTGGACTTTCAAATCTCTGATTTAAAGTTTGCCTTTGCAGATATAACATTTCTCCCAGCTCGCTCCTCCTTTCATATTTCTCCCACCATGATCCTGCCATGGTGAAGAGTCAAGAGTCAAGACTGAACATATTTTTAAGCCAAGTGGAAAAGACACTGTGGAGCAGTGGGAAGTCCTCAGGTTTGAGATAAACAAAGGGTTGGTCAACAATGTCACTTCCAGTGCCTACTTACATTCCTTTAGGCAAGGAACCCCCAAAACGAACATGATAAGGACCTCAGAAGGGTCTTCCACAGATACTGAGTCCCTAACTTCTAGCTGCTCACTATCTATGTTACTAAAAACTTAGCAATTGTTTCTAGAATGACCCAGGGAATTCTGTAGGAAAGATGAAACAGGAGCCAGAAAAAAAAAATGTGATCAAGGAGAACATCTAGAGAACCAAGGTGTTCTCAGCACTTGACTGTAGGAGTGCGCTGAGTTCAAGTCCCTCCTCTTCTCTCAGAAAAGCACTATTTGTCCTGAGTCTCTCGTCTTAGTTCTCTACCAAAACATCAGATGTATGCTTGGCTTGGAAGGCTCTGGCCCTTAGTAAGGTTTCTCATCTGTTTTCACCCTCCCCAGCCTGTCCCCATGCCCATGGCATGTCTGAACAAAAACATCAGCAGCCATACACAAGACAGCATGTCCATGTGAACAGGGTAGGAGGTCCCCACTCCCCAGCCGAAATCAACATCTGGAAGACTTACATTTCAGAGAGGGACTCAGACTTAGTCACCAGCATGTGTAAGGGCTGTCTGAAACTTTAACATTCTCCCTCTTCATAACTTGATGGGCAGATCCATCTTTGTGATGATGTCTATTGGACTGCTCAGGAAAATCAACAGAGTGTAGAGAGGTGAGAGGGGATTCCCAATGACCATGTGATGGCCTCGACAGTCACGCTCTGAACTTGTCCTTCCTAAGAGCAGGGCCAGTGGGAGACTTGGCCTCAAAGTCTTTAACTACAGTGGAGTTAAGGACTACTCCATACAGCCCACCCACCTGTGAAATCGACCTCTCTTTCTCTCCCTCTCCTTTTCTCCCTTTCTCTGTCTCCTTCCCTATTTCCCTCCCTGCCTACATCCCTCTCTAGTAGCTGTCAGAAGCTATCCACTTTCTTCCATCTACTAGAAATAAAAGGAACAAAATCTGAGTCCCATAGAGCAAGCCAAGGCGTAGAAGAACCAGGTCTACCAGGCTAGTCCTCTGCTACTTTATTTGAAGCAACTTTGGCATTCACTCTGGTTTTTTTCCCCACCAATATAAAACTTAGCAGAAGCTGGCATAAGGAGACAGTGAGCAGACTGAGTCTGCAGATGGTTCTCGATGGGGTGGGGACTTCCTCCAAACCTGCAAAGGGTCAGGGGCGAGGTCATTGTTCTCCTCCTAAATTGCCTTCGGCTCGTATTTCACTGGGGCAGAAAAAGCAACTCAATAGTATCTGGTGTCCAACCCTTCCCTGTCCACCCCAGAAGATACGGTTTAAGAGCCAACCCTCGGATCCCCAGCCCAACTCTTGCCTAGCCTGTGACTTGCTATCCCACATACAGTTCTCTGCAGCTCAGTTTTCTCCACGTGGAATCTGAAGTAGAACTGAAACCAGAACCTTTCTGTTTGTTTCTTCAACAGCTCTCAAATCCGGTTGCTTTTCCCCTGTGACCTCAATTTCTCTTGGATAGAGCAGGTTTTAGGGAGGTGGGAGTTGGAGAGAGAAATATCTTGTCTCCAGGACTATACCCCCAGAAAAGTTTCTTAAATCAATACAGAGGTGAACACCGAGCACCAGAGTGTCGAACTGTTCTCAGCAAGTCTGTCTCATTGTGGGAGGCTCTCTGATCTCATAATATTTTGAAGTTTCTAGTACCACATGTGACTCTAGCTGTCCTGATAGAAAATAAGAAGTTATATGGTCAGTGCATCTGACCTACTCAAAAGAGAGGTACCAGGTCTATCCACCTAACTACTCCAAGGGACCCACAGTTCCAATTCAACAAAAAGCCACACCCACACCTCTCTGTCAACTACTACTAGAAACTACTTCCTTTTGTTAATCAGAAATAATAAAGTCAAAAAAGAAATAAAACCTGAGTCCCATTGGATAAGGCAAGTTGTGGAGGAAAGAGGCCCACCGTTGGGAGACATTTCCTGTGGGGAATACAAGAGAAACAAATTGATACCTACAAAGGGACCATCACTGCCACCAACTCATCGTAGTGACCACCTAGTCACCTAACTCCACATGCTTATTTGCAAACAAAATAAACAAAGTCCTGAGAAATCCAACCAGTATCAGAACCAAGACGGGTTGCTTTCTGTTGAAACCAGCTTAACACACTACATGGCAATCCAGGCACAAAATGGACTTTACATTGTTCATGGCCTTGACTTGAATGGCAGTATTACAGGGTAGTAGACTTTGAATAAAGATCAGAGGGCAATGAGAATGTGAAAAGTGGGTGAAATCCTCCTTAGAGTTGTAGAACAACATGGGAAGACTAGGATGACTTAAGAAAATTAAATTCTATTCTTTTAACAACTTTTTCACAAAAGCTCATTGAGATGCCATTCTGTGGTAGATTCATTTCAAATGACTCTGTGGTTGTGAGCAAGACCTGTGTTCTCATGGGCCTGAGTGTAAGAGAAAAAAGCAGAGGGACTGGGATGGACAGAGGAGCTTCAACTACAAAGGGCAAGGTGGAACACTGTTTTAGACAGCTCCACACTCTCTGTAAGGAAAAAAATTCACCAAGGAATCAGTGAACAAGTTCTTAAGGTCATTTTGGCTGGTTAGAAGGAGTGCTTTGCAATGTGATGCAGGTTGCAAGACAAGCAGCTCCCAAACGATCCTCAAGCACACCGGGAAGTGTCCAAAATGTGAACAGGATACCTTGATGAGACTCAAACAGGCTATTGACTTTGAAGCTAAGCCACTCAAGGAATCTGGCATTTAAACATATTATCTTCTTACCTATAAACATCAGCAATATGGGACAGGGGGGTTATCTAGCTTCTCTCTCCTACTCAATATGTTTGCCCAGTTCTTGACTGAGGACAGTCATGGTGGAAAAGGAAAGAAGTTTTAGTGTCTGTGGGAATTTGTGCTGCTGGACTTGATATGACTTATAAAGGAAGGCTAAAATGTTGGATAAGTCTTCCTGACTCACCTACATAATAATCATGGCACGGCTTATCTATTTAGAAGCCACAAAGGCCCTTCAAATTCACACTCACAAGCTCTGCCTGATCCCGCTTTTCCTCAAGCAGCCAGGTCACTACATGACCCAGGAACAGGCCACTCTCTGACACCTCCCACACCCAGTCCATCTCCAAGACTCAGTCCTTGTCTAGTTGTCTATCTCAGCTACCCTTTCTCCCTCCCACAGTTAAGCCGCTTGCTCCTTTCTCCTGAACCTCTGCTACAGTCTAGAGTTATCTTTCACTCAGTTCTCCCATTCACTACCACCCACTCCACAGCCTCAATAGAATTCACAGATTTGTGTAGACATCTGATCAGCGGTTTGACGGATTTCAGCCATAAGGCTGAAGGTTCCATGTGCACAGGACTTTGTCTTTAGGCTGTCTTTTTACCATTTCCCTAGTGCCTAAGTGTGTGACAGACATATCTTATAAAAGCAAATTTTTGTGACTAAAATGATGGTGTTTCTGCATCCCAAACTGCTAGACAGACAGGTGGAAACCTTTGGAGAGATCTCTGTCACATCTGCAAGGGTTCTGGTTCTACTGGTTTGAAGCAGGTAGAGAAACTAGGGGAAGCAGCGAAGATCCCAAAGCCACCAAGACTTACCCAGACCCTGGTGTCAAAAGTGCTTGGGAAGAAAACATTTGGATCACACTGAATCAGCTCTCCTAGACTCAAGTGTTTACGTAAATACATTTGCTGCCTGAAGAAGTTGTGAGACTTGGGCACACATGCACACGAATATCCCACACTAAGGACTTTTAAGTTCTCTGCAGGCAAGAGACATATTTTAATAAGCACTGGCAAAACACTTCCCAGGCCTAGTATAGGGGTGGGACTTAGTGGTTCAATACCTGTTGAAAAGCCTTTAACTTAAAACCAGGGGAGGTCTCAAAACTGAGGACCAGACTTGAGCTGCACCGAAGAGGCTGCCTTATTTCATATGTATGAACAAGGTGTAGCAAAAGCTAGTGACATCACAAGAGAGCTCCACCCAGCTTCTAAGCCACACCCATTTGCAGTCACAATGGATAAGACCTTAAATACGTGGACTCCTGGCCCTGCCGGCCTTGCAAAGCCCCTCATTTTGGCAGAAATTACAATGTCGACCAGCCGCAAGCTAAAGAGCCATGGCATGAGGAGAGGAAAAAACCGAGCTCCTCACAAGGGTGTCAAGAGAGGAGGCGGCAAGAAAAAATACCGGAAGGGCTGCCTGAAGAGTAGGAAACGGGGCGATGATGGTAAGTGAAGTGTGGGTAGACATATTCAGGGACGTGTTTATCCAGCTGCCTTCATGAAGGCACTCCTCAGTCAGAACCAGCAATCTCAGCCTGAGATGCTGGAGCTGCATGGCTGAGTTCCTAGGGATAAGGATGCTGATGGCTGTGTCTTAACAGGTCTTCCTGTTGTAAATCTGTCCTTCCCCACAGCAAGTCGCAATTACCGCTCCCACTTGTGATGCGGCAAAATGAGCTCTTCCCTGGTTGACTTCAACACCACCAGACAGCAACTGAGGACAGCAGAGGGGGACTGCCAAAGAGATCTGAAGTTAGACCAAAGCCAGAGAAAGATCCTATCGAGTGGGTACAATGCCAGTCGTGATGAAATAAGGAATGTATGTTGGCTGTTTCTCCCCAGCATCTCAATAACATTTTGAAAACAAATAAAACTTGTGAAAACTGAAATTTTCTTTTGCTCTTTTGGTTGGAAAATATTTGGGTTTTTGAGCTTACGCAGGGTTGGAGGTAAGACCATTAGACATGACCCTCTGGTTCATCTCAAATTACACCTTGGTGTATGTTCCAACTTTGCCTACCCAGAATGCAGTCAACTCAAGATTTGGACCTTTACCTGGGTAGCAAGGAACTCACTGTGTTAAGCCTTAAGTGGGCTTGCAGCATAAAATCAAAGGTAGCAGTTAAGACTTTATGCTCCAAGCCCACCTTAACTCCATCCCAACTCAATTATATACCTCAAACCCACCTTAAAACCCATCCCAACTCAACTGTACCTCAAACCCATCCCAATACAGCATGGCAGGTATGTGGACACATGGATATAGTCACTGATCTTCAAGAAATTCTATAAGCTCAGAACATTTCTGTCCTCCTTTTTCTCTTGCCTTGGGACTGGAACAGCTTCACTGGGGTGATGTTTCCCTGTTCCTAGTTTCTCTGGAACGCCAAGTATTGAAATCATGTTTGGTCTTTTGGAAAGTGAAATTAGGGTTTGGCCACAAAAAGGGCCTTTCTAGGTCACCTTGACCTTCCTATGAGATGACTGGGATAGAGGGCGTCTAAGTGGTCTCAGGGTACCCTGAGTTTCCTAGCTTCCTTCAGATGACTCTGGGGGAGTGTCTGCAGAGGCAATGGGAAGGTCAGCACTGGAACAGCTGTTTGAAGACTGCTGTGGGCGGTGAACAACCTGGGAAGACCCCCTTGGGAAGAAAGTTGGTGATCTGGCCCCAATTCTGAATGCAATATTATGTACCTATGGGCTTGCTTGCCTTGCAGAGATCAGCTCCAGGTTCCCATTGGATCCAAGGCAAAGATCATGAGGGCACTCTGGACACCTGGCACAGTATCTTACACACACACACACAATTTTCTTACTCCAGTTGTAGATTGTGAGTAGTTCTGGGGAGCTGATTCCCGTGTCTAGAAACTAACCCCATGGTCAGAGCTAGGGAGGATTTTCCCTGTCTAGTTGACTCTCCAGTTCCCCTGGAAATAGTTGCCATGTGTGAGGGAAATCCTCTTCAAAAATCAAGTTGAACCCTAAACCCTAAAGATTACCACACCTGGCTATCTACTCATCACACAGGGATTGTGACCTTGACTGTAATAACTTCTCTACCAAGTAGTTCAGTTTGTCAGTTCAAAGGTAGCTGACTACATCTTGGACATGCACTAATAGTACTTAAGTCACTTAGTCCAGTCACTTTGGAACTGGTATGGTGGAGATGCCAAAAGGACACCTGCCAAGTCGTGATGTAGACTATGGGGCCAACCTAAGAGAAATGTTAGTTGGGAATCCAATCAAAGATATACCAAGTATTTTGTTTTTGCTTTTTAAATTTTCTGTGTGGCTTTGGGGCCTGTCCTGGGACTCACACAGGAGACCAGACAGGCCTTGAAGCACTGGGATTAAAGGCATGTGCCACCACCGCCCAGTGGCTTCATTTCTTAGTTTTGCTTTGGTTCAGTTTCCACCCACTCTCCCTCATTTTTGAATGTGATAGTTTGTGATTGCTTTGACGGGCATGGCTATGAGCCTATGGAAGCCAGGGAGTGAGGTGGCGCCCAATGCACTGGGGGACCTGGTCAGACAGAAACCCCAATGAGCCTGACCCTTATATTACAGTGAGGTGCCGTGGTTCCTATGAGAATGGCCCTTATCAGCTTTAACTGGCAACTATTGTAGAATGTGTGGCTTTGTTGGAGGTATGCCACTGGGGCTTGGTGTGAGGCCCACGGGGCCCAGTCACTCTCCCAGTCCCGACTGGCAGATCAGGATTTGAAGCTCTCAGCTAAAGCTACTTCTCCAGCACCATGCATGCCTGTGTGCTAATGGATGCCCATTAAATGCTTTCTTCTATGAATTGCCTTGGCCATGGGCATGTTTAGACAAGAGCATAACAGCCTAAGATGCTGGAGACCTCTGAACCAGCTGACAGCACCAGCCTAGTTGGGCAGATCTTCTCCTAACCACTCCACACTTAGAAGTTGCTCGACTCCTCCGAGCGTTGTCACCTGTTCAGTGGGGTCAGCACGAGGATCTAAGAGTCAGCAACTCAAACCTACCCAGAGGATCAAAAGGGACCATATGAATCCTGAAATCTCCACACACGGATCTACAAATGGAGCGAAATAAGTGTGTAGGTCTAGCTAGAAAATTGCCTCAGGGACTGAATGTAAACCACATCCACTACACACCACGTTGAGCAATACAACTAGGAGATGAGCACCCGGATCTGATTGAGTCACAGAAACCCTTTGTGTCTCGCAAGAGAGGAGGGTGAGTCCTCTGGCTTGGGGACCAGTGGTGGGCTGGCCTCAGTTTCATCTAAGAAAAGCTGGCAAGGTGCCCGGCCTATGTTGCAAGGGCGGGTGGGTAGAGGCACCCAGAAGAGGAGGACAGGTGTGGGTAAAGACTTGGAAAAACAGAAATGTCTCTCATCTTGCAGTTTGTATCTTTTTCCAAGTTACAGTGTTAGCAGACACTAAACCCTCAGGAGGCCCATCATCTCCCCATGCAGCACAAACTACATTCAACCCTGTTGAACAGAAGACAACGGTTCATAGTCGTTAAATGTCCACCACAGTTTAACAAAGGTGGTCTATCTCTTCAAGCCCCCAAGTTCTCTAAATTAAAGGATTAAAGGAGTATGAAAATTACAGGGTTCTGTCCCAATGGCCCTAATGGAGTACAGCTTCCCTAAACACATGATAGGAACCCTCAGGTTGGGAAAAACATCCTCCCCACTAAATCAGCCAGGTTTGTTGATTGTACATAGACCGTATTTACAGCTTCAGAAAACAGTCATTATTCCATAAACAGAGTGAAAGGACATTACACCATGTTCTGGCACTTACATTGAGAGAGATTATTAACCCTTAAGATGAACAGAGCCTGAACTTGCATGTTCTCCTGGGGAAGGCTAATGTGCTGCTATGTGCTTAGTACATTTAACTGTGGTTCAATAAAAGGCAGTAAGTGAATGGCGGGGCTGCTGCTGACAGGAGACATTGTGTATTTAGCTCTCATGGGGGAATCAGAAGAACAAAGGAAAAACATTGTAGTGGGAAAGAACTTCAGAGTCTCAGGACTCGGGTCCAGTGTGTTGTAGAGCAGAGGGGACACTGACTGGACTCACTGTAGCCCTACCGCTGGCGGAGCACTGTTGACAGACAAGGTGCCAGACAAGCACCTCTCCCCTCGGGGCCCCGCTGGATGAATCATATCCTCTCTTATTCCAGCACAGAGCTATAATACTCTAACACAGTGGAGAGCCTCTTAACTGATTGGAAGCCTCATGAAGCTAAGGACCAATTGTTTGGGTTCCTTAGTGGGACGAATGTCAGCATTCCCCACCATAACTGAGTACCGTAAGTGAAACACAGCCACTTTGTAACTGTAAAGCCGAGCTGGGGAAAACAAGCCAGAACTGAAGGGTAAGCTCTGCAGAGAGAAAGATGTGCGGCTATTAGAGCAAAATAGGTTGTCTTTGTCTAACAGAAGGGCTTGTCTCGGTATAGACACTCCCACTAATGGAATTCAACAAGCAAACAACCAGTCAATGGTGTCCAAGGGGCAGGTTAAAAACCGTGCATCTGAATTTGGATAGATTTGCATCTAGAAGGATGATGTGTTCTAGATTTCCCTCGGAAGAATGAAACATGGGATAATTTCATAACTCCCACAGGAGTCTGGGTCAAGCTGTGCTTATGCTATGAATAGAACCTCACACGAAGCCCTATCACAAGACACCCTCTCTGCCTCTGTGGAGCATGCCTGCAGATGTGGGGATGGTGCCTTCTACACATTGTATGCTTCCAATAGCTCCTTACTGTGCACTAAACTTCTCAGATCATGAATTTATTTATATCTGATTACCTTGCTTGCTAACTATCTAAATGTATTTCAGGCATACATACCATCAGCGTTGGACTGAATTAGGTCCACCTAAAGATCTTCAACGGAAGCTCTTAACTCCAGTACTTAAAGATGTGGTTGTATTCAGAGACAGGACCTGGAGAGGTGAAAATGAGAACAAACATTGATCCTGCTGACTAGTGTTCCCCTATGACGATAAAGAGGTGCATGGTATACATAGGGACAACCAAGAGGTAGGCCCTCCAAGATAAAAAGAGGGAACCTCTGAAGAAACCAGAAATGTTGCCCTTTAGCCTAGCCAGTTTGGATGTCCACCTTCCTAGACCAGGATGGAGCGGGGAGGACTTTGGACTTTCCACAGGGCAGGGAACCCTGACTGCCCCTCAGACTGGAGAGGGAGGGGGAGAGGAGTGGGGGGAGGGGGAGAGGAGAGGGAGGAGGGGAAANGGGGAGGGGGAGGGGGGGGAAAAAGGGGGACGGGGAGGGAAATGAGAGGCGGAGAGGAGGCGGAAATTTTTTTTTCAATAAAAAATTATATTTAAAAAAAAAAGAAATGTTGCCCCTTTTATCTGAGACTTCCAGTCTAAAAACCTGTGAGATTAATTTCTCTTCCATAATGGTGTTTTGGGGAGGGGGGTTGTTAGTTTGTTTTTTTTTTTTTTGAGACAGCCCTAGCTGTCCCTAAACTAACTCTGTAGACCAAGCTTGAACTCACAGAGATCTGTCTGCCTCTGTCTCCCAAGTGCTGGGATTAAAGGCTACTTTTCCCTCAGAGTTCTCCCTCATTGGCTTCCTGTCTGTTTACTTTGGCTACTATACTCACAATTTGTAAAGTTTAAAGATCAAGCATAAGAGAAGAGGGCCTCACTGACTTTCTAGTAAGTTCATACGCATTGGCCTCCTAGATCAAAGAGTTGACTTTAAAAGATTATGACACCTCTCTTAATTAATTCCCTGAAGTTAGCAGTGCTATCCTGGTGAGAAGACTGAAGAGTTGTGAGAGTAAACAACTTGTATGGTATTGTCAAACATCTTTTATATTCTCTCTTATAACCAAACAATTTACCACTGATAATAAAGACAATTCTGACCGAGTGTAGTGACGCATGCCTGGGACCCAGCCACAGTTGGTCTCCTTTCCTGTGCAATGGGGAATGTGGGAAAGACCTTTTTCTAAAAATAGCTCCTGATACAACTTCCCAAATCTTTCCTATGAGCTTCACCATGCCATTCTATGGTCTTACCCTGGACTGTCTGCCTTCAGGTACCCAGCCTGAGGTGCTGGGATGGAGTAGTTCAGCCCTAGTCCCCATCCCAAGCCTTGTCTGGAAGCTGAAGGGCAACCCAATGCCACTCCATGTCGCTCATTGCTCCAGCCTCTTAGACACATCCTGCTTGTGGCCACACTCCGCTTTCAGACCCACATCACACCTGCTTATGTGGTCCTCCCCGGAGGAACTCTGAGAAGCTCTCAATGCCTTTAGAAAACATCCAGGTCCAGAGACAGCTCAGCACAGCGAGTCCAGAAATGGCATCTCAGGAGACCAGACCTGTCCACCTCAGATGCTAGCGCAGTGTTTTCTCCAGAACAGCCATTGTGGTTCTTGGGACGTGGGAGCTGGGACTCAAACTCAGAATTCTGCATTGCTTCTGGACTGCTGCTGGGAAGCCGGACAGGATCTTGGCCCTCAGCTGTCGGAGGCCATGGTATACAGCTCATGGCAATCGATAATCCAGATGTCAACCCACCAGAGGTGTGACTCTGATGGAAGCTAACCCTCCCCAGGCAAGGCCTGCAGGATCATTGACTCTGGAAACTTGCTCACTTTTGCTAAAGTAGATTAATGTCTCCCTAATACCTGCAGTGTATTGTATAATCTCATGTGATATGTAGATTTAATCTCATGATTACATCTCAATATTGTGGGCACATATATCTGTGGGTGGTCAGGAAGATGACTTTTCACTTAGTTATATAATTTTGGTGTATAGAATATGTGCTGGACATACGTCGTAGCTAGATCTATTTGTCCTATGAGGATTGGAGACATTTAAATGCCTGCTTTGGTCTTTTGCTCAGACTAAATGCACATAATTAGTTCACTTTCACCTCAAAGCAAGTTCAAACTGGACTAAAGGCTTTTTAAAAAGGGATCTTAAGTTTAAAACCTTACAGCTGTGCACAAGGTCAGAACTGCAGATGTCTAACCAGGTTGCTGCACAAAGCATGTCAATTCTTCACCTTCCAGCCTGCTAATTCTCAAATTTTACCACTGGGCACCGTGCCCTGACCCCTCTGGTTACGGTCTTATTCCTACAACCTTGGAACCTTATGTTGCCATGACAATGGCCCAGTTCCCTATCGCTAACCCTAGGAATTTGCTTTTGACCAATGAGAGGTAAGTCTTGTGATTTTATATCACTTCAAGGCTCCTGTAAAGAGAAGGGTTTTTAGGCTAGAGAGTTTTTAGTTTTTAGGGAGAAGAAGCTAGAAGAAGAAGTAGGAAGAATTGGAATGAGAGCAGGAGAGCTAGAACAGAGGCAGAACAGTAAAGAGACCCGTGCGAAAGAGCACATGAGAGAGAGGGAGTTCGTCCTCAGATACCCACAGAAAATGTCGTTTTCACTTTCTGTAACTTCTGATCTGAACACTGAAGAAAGTCTTGGGGTGAATCCCAGAGGCTCTCGGTACTCAGCCTTAGTCTGTCTTCCTACAGAGCAGTGGAAATCCCTGAGAGGTACCTGCCTCACCTAACTCACCTCTGGTTATCTTCCTGAAGCTATTCTCCCCATCCTCATGCTGCCAGCCCCTCCTCACAGCCTTCGCCTCAACGTTCGAATCTGTCTTTATAGGGAAGTCAAGGAGAGAGAGTCTAGTAACGAGGAAGGGACCTCTGTGATTAAGTCAGGTTTACTAGACAGGTGCAGAATATAAAGTACAGTCACACAGAAGAACGAGATGGCAACGCTGCTGCTGTTTCCGCTGCTGATCCCTTCGTTCCCAGATGTGATGGGGAGGTCCAGGGAAGGTCACCACTGCCACTGCCAGCGAGCCCTCCACAGTCCAAGAGAGCATCCTTCACCCCATTCTGGCCTTTTATTCAGGTTGTTCAGGTCATGTAGCCCCCAAAGAATGCCCATTGGGCCAAGCCACCCCAATGCAATTGACTGTCAGGTCAAATTCTCACAACAGCCTACCTCTTTAAAGATAGTGAAGCACAGTGAAATTTGAATGCTGCCCCCCCTATAGCTAACTTTCATTGTCAACTTGACAGGGCTTAGAATCACCTAGAAGACACACCTCTGAGACTTGTCCTCCAAAATATTTCCAAAGAGGTATAACAGAGAGAAGACTCACGCTGGGTGTGAGCAGCACCATCCCATGAGCTTGGCAATAAGCTGGGCACCAACATTTACCTCTTTCTGCTTCCTGATTTCAGACACACAGTAAAACATTGGGTGTGAACTCCTACAGCCATGGTTTCCTTGCCGTGGTGCACTGTACCCTCAAACTATTCACTAACGTAAACTCTCACACACCAAATGGCTCGTGTCTGTTGCACTCTGGTTCTGCAGAGTTAGGATTGGGGAGGATTATCCACATAGTCCAAATAATAATCAGATCTGGGCAGCCATGATGAGGGCTTTTGTGTTCTCTTGAAGGGGACTATGAGGCACACCAACAGGTGAAACTTTTCCTGAGGCATTATAATTCTGCTTTACTCCCTACGTTCATGAAAGTCATCTGAGAGGCTGATTCGCTCATATTCAGAGAAGTGCATGCCATTGAGGAAATGCATCTACCTGCTGCCTTTGTCCAGTACACAGGGAAGAAATGTTGGTTCAAGGAGCTTAGATTTCCAAAGGGGATATTGAGTCACTTGATCAAAAAAGATGAGAGGCATACAAATGTCAGTAATTTCACTGGAGAAATTTTCTCTATTCTAAACTTTACTTTGTATTAGAACTCATCTCTGAGGGCTCTAAACCAGATGTAACAATATATACCTATATAGGCTCAGGTGGCAAAGGCAGAAGAATCAGCAGTTCAAGACCAGGCTTTGCTACACAGGAATTTCAGGCCAACCTAGGCTATATATTGGGAACTTGTCTCAAAAAAATAAAAACGAACAAACAACTAAACTAAAAATGACAGCAACATCAAAAGGTTGATTATAAGAAGCTGCAAAATTGTGAATTTATGCAGCAAAATCTTTGTTCCACATCTCCCAGCAAGATCCTGAAGAGGGGCCCATTATTAGTATGGGATATGCTTTTTGTATGAACTTCTATCTAGTTGCTTTTCTATGGCTGTGATAAAATACTCTTGACAAAAGTTACCTAAGGGAGAAAGTGTCTTCTTGGGCTCTTGGGAAAGTGCACACTATTGGCTCTGGTAAGTACTGGCAGCAGATGTTGAGGTAGCTGGTTACATTGTACCACAGTTGTAAAAGAGAGAACAATAGATTTTCATGCCCAGCTACCTTCCTCCTTTCTGTGCCTCTAAGACATAAGCCGAGAGAATGGTACTGCCCTCTTTAGGATGGGTCTTCTAAGCTCAATCAACCAAATCTAAACAGTCTGCATATGTTCCTGGAGGCTCTTCTCCTACATGATCCCAGATTAGATTGATAATATTAATTGCCATAGCTTTCCATACTGAGCCTACAGCAAAAGGAGCTTCCCTGAAGTCATTGATTTCCCAAATAAAATCAGAAGCCTTTTTGAAGGAGCAGAAGACAATGAATATTGGAAAGAAAACCAATGAGTATGTGCTGTAGACACAGAGCAAATACTCAGGTTCCAATCCCCAGGACTTGACAATGCTTAATAACCGTATCAACTCTTCCTGAATGTCTAGAGGATGACAGCAAGCCAGACTCTACCTAGGTGTATCCATGCCACATGCAGATGCCTGTCCTCAGTTATCCCTAAGCACCCATTTCCAAGGTCTCAAGTCTTCCTATGGAAGGCAGATGCATCCATAGAGTTGAGACAGAGAAAAGATCGTCATGCGCAGCTCGAGCAGACTGGAGTGATGAATCTGCGAGCAAGGGACCGGCAGCATCCCAGAAGAGCTAACCTGCAGTCGCCTGGATTTGAGAACACTGAGGAATGTCCTCCAGAGCCCAATTATTCTCTAAAGTATAAAATTAGCAAATCTGTGATTATGTGCATAGCGACCTTAGGATTAGAAGAGCATCTGCATCCTTAGGTAAACTGGGTCAGGAGCAGGAATCTACATCACCATTCTATCCAGCTTGAACAGCGCCGAGACCTGCTTCCCTGTTAGGATATCTGGCTCCAGTTAACTTTCATATAAAATCCTGTTTGTGTGGACATGGAACCAGTAAAGCAAGCTCATGCAATCTACCAGAGAGTACTAAAATTCTTCCCAGGGAGCTGGGAGACAGCAACAGTTAGGCTCCTGGGAGTTGGGGGTTGTTTGGGTTTTAACTTTTAATTTGTGTGTATGTGATTGTGTGTGTGTGTGTCTACACCTACACTTGTGTGTTCAGAAGACAACTTACAGGAGTCTATTCTCCCCTTTCCACCTATGACCTGAGTACCCAGAATTAAACTCAGGTCATGAGTCTTGCCAGGAAGCATCTTTTCCAGCTGAGCCATCTTGCTAGCCTTGGTTTTATTTTTTAGCCTAGGCTGGCCTTAGACTTAGCGACGTTTAACATCTGATCCTCTCGCCTCTGCCTCTAAAGAGCGTGGATTACAGGCATGGACCACCACATCTCCAGCCTAGGCTTCCAGTTTCAATGGCAGCATACACAGGAACGCTAACCATTGCTTCACAGCAGGGAGAGGCAAGGCCTTTTCCCCTTGGTTATGCTTCTCTCCATGTGTCCTCCTGGTGCCCATAAGGTGTCCTGCACACACAAGAAGTAGAATCAGAGTTTGGTGAATGAATGGAGAAAAGAAAATGAACTAATTGGCTACTTAGTAAATTCCCAGGCCAGAGATTGGAGCCAAGAAAAGGAGGTTGCTCTTGGAAACCCCAGTAAATCCCTTTCTTAATCTGCCTTTCCAAATGGGCACACAAAGCTAGGCTGAGAAACCAAAAGCTGTGGGAAAGTCAGAATTTGAACCAAATTGAATTACCTGTGCCGAGAACTGGTTCGGACTCGTCCAGTCATTTGTCCACAACCCTCAGACTCACTGCCCCTTCCAGGGCTTCCAGACATATAAGAAGGACTAGGTGACCCTGTTAGTTTTTCAACACCTTAATTGGATGAGAAATAAAAGTGATGTTGATTGACTGGCAGACTCAGAAGCCAGGGCTCTGAGACCCAAATCCCAGCCACGATGCTGACCCTGGAGTGACAAGGGAAGCGAGTCAGCCTGCTCTGCCTCAGTTTCTTCCTTTCTAAATTAGGATGATAGTAGCACTACTTCAAAAGGTGATCGCAACGGACATAAGAGACACTGTTTACAAACTGCTTGGAAACAATGGCTGGCGGAGGGAAGAAACTACATAATAAACGGTGTTCTGGTCTTTTCTTGGCTTGTAGGTGTAGCCAGACTAATCAGAGCTCCTCCCTTCTCAGGGTTTAACAGTGGCCACTGAATATTTTGGTGTCGGATGAACGACCCTCGGATAATATGGACGTGACTGGAGCCAGGCAGCACACACCTGTCCCTGCAAGAATTTCAGATGTATCTGTTGCCCACATAGCCCATTAGTAAAGTCTGAGGAGCTGGAGCACAGGCAGGGCTGGTGGGCAGGAAAAGAATGGCATCGGTTCCCCAGGATGGGTAGACTATTGCAGGAAACCCTAGCAGCCGCGTGTGAAATAGCTGCTCTGCCTAGCGCAGCCTCCGCTTCCCTGTCTTTGCTCCTTTTCTAAGCCAAAGTCACCGTAATATTTTGCTAAGAGAATAAGAGATGGATATATGCCTATAAATGGATGCAACGTGATGACTGAGGACTTCCTTGTGCCAAGGAAAACAAGCATGAGGCAGCTGGAGACAGGAGCCAGGGGAGCCCGTTGAGTCAGAGGCTCTCCATCTCCCTGGGACCCAGCTCCAGCCTGCCCAGGGCTGGCCATCTGGGAACAGCAGTCCCATGGTCCTGAGGGAACGGCCTGCCAGGAACCTCAGGGCCCTGGACCAGGAGTTGCTGGGAGCTGAATGCTGCAATTTGCCATGGGAAAGGAAAGAGACAATCAGAGGCTGGTGGCCCAGAGAAACCACTGTTTAATTCAATAGGCCATCAGCTGAATGATTGCTGTGTGCAGGGCATGGAGCAGCGGGGCAGAAGCGGCAGGGTCTTCTGGTGGTTTTTGTCTCCGAAGACCTTGAAGCCATGGTAAGGGGAATAAGAATGAGACAAATGGAGAGCAGCTGCTTCCCAAAGTATTGGGTCTCCAGGAGCGGTGGGGAGTGTGTGGAGGTGACCACGTGTGTGTACAGTTATGCACACATGCATGCATGTATACGTAACACACAAAGACCAGAGGTCAAGTGTCTTTCCTTACTGCTTCCCCACCTCACATTTTGAGAACAGTATCTCACTGAACCTGAAGCTCATCAATTCAGCTAGACTGGCTGGCCGATGAGTTTCTAGGATCCACTGTCCCCCAATATACCACCACGCCTGGATTTGATAAGGGCTCTGAGGATTTGAACTTGGATCCCTGTGCTTGCGAAGCAAGCTTAGCAGTCATCGTCCTAGTCCTTGAAGGTAAGGTTTAAAGGAGGGAAGAACATAGGATTTTCATAGATGGGGAATACAGGCTAGACAGAATGGGCCACATGACAAGCCATGGAGGGGGGAAGACAGAATTCGGCTCTTAGGAGAGCAAAGGGTCCAAATATGACGGCTTGAGGGGGGAAAAAACCACATCGGTGCACATCTTGGTAGAGAGCACTAAGACCTGCACTATACCATCAAGCCTGGTGCAGGAAGAAAGGGGAGGCACAGGAGGTTTGGGAGCCCAAAGAGCACAGATAAATACTGAGCATTAGGACAACTAACTGGGATTAGCTGGGAGAAAGCAGAAGACAGATTCCTTACGGTCATCAGCCCTTGGAAAGTCTGTCGTGTGGGATGGTTTTGTCGCCTTAAAGTCTCTCCCTCTTGCTCACGCTGCCTGCCTGAGGATCAAGGGACAATAAGTGGTTTCTGGGAGAGGGAGCGTCTTGGGCGGTGCAGCCACCATGAAGTTGCTCATGTTCCTGAAAATGCCATCTTGCTCCCTTACTTACAGGCAACTCTGAGGCCATCAATTTGGTCGCCGAAGCAAATACACACACAAAGGTGTGAAAGCAGAAGGAGGCTAGTTGAGGAGAGGAAGGGTCAGCGGGAGCTGGAAGACAAGAGGGGGTGATGGGGTGCATATGAACAAAATGCATTATAGACATGTTCGAGAGTGTCATAATGAAGCCAACTATTGTGTATAATTAACATATGCTAATATAAAAAACTTGAAAAAAATAAAGTTTGTTTCCCTACCACAGCTCATGAGGCTCCCACTTTTGCCTCACCGGTGCCACCGGTGCAATGGCCCAAGAGTGCTGGCTCTCCTATTCATCCTCTGACAACCAAGTTATCTTCCTGGTTCTCTTCTGCCTCAGTCTTGGCTTCTCTCCAAGGTGACCACCATCCATCCCATTGCTTCTTGCATGACCAGATTTTCCTCCTTAGGATTAGGTGAGCCTAATCCTCTATGTCCTAGAATCTGAGCTGGCATGAGAGTCATGTTTGCTCAACAAGTTAATGCAGAAAATATCCTAGAACAGTATGGATTTAGTCTTGGAAAAGATACGCCATTTCCTCCTCTCTTCATCTGAAGAAATCTGGCCTCCTTATAGGTCCAACTTTTCGGGGTCCTCCATATTTGTCCAAGTTAGTCATTTGGAGCAGCCACAGGGTTGGGGGAGGAGACTGATTGCCAGTCCTGCCATCCCAGCCAAGCTAACCCAAGGCCCAGGCATGAGAGATAAGGCACTGTCTTGAATACTAAGCCAAGTCAAGCCTTCAGAAGACCCCAGCCCCAACGGCCATCAGAACACAGCTGAATGAGAGAACTCCTGAGAGACAACATCTAGCAGAGCTTAAGGGTAATAGAAAGGAGGTCACTATGGACATGTCCTTTAAGCATAGATCACGTCTTCAGATCCTCTCAGATCCTCTCTGTCTGCCTGCCTTCTATTTACCTCAGAGTGAGCCACCTGGCTCTACCATGTCTCCTCAGCATTCACAGGCCCATAAGTGACAGAACCCCCAAGGACTATCTAACACCCCCCAAAACCTGGAGACAAAACAAAGTTGCCCTCCTTTTAAGTAGATTTCTTAGGTATTTTATTGCAATAAGAGGTGAACTAATCAAGGCACCAAGCTGAAAAAAAAAAAAAAAGATGGCTCTAATCAGAAGCCAGTAAGTTTGGGGGTTGTTTTATCCTGCCTCTGAAATGTCCTTTCTCCTTCACCCTTATAAATTCTCAGACACCTCTCCCTATGACTTCCACACGACTTCTCCAGAATCATTTCCTCACCCCGCCCTACAACATGCAACAAATGCCCCTTTTGGATCACGGGGTTAATTACCTACTCGCTGCATGGGTTCATCCCATCTGTTTTCATGTAGCCATATCTTTTGCATCCCCACCACAGGGGAAAAAAAAAACTCTGTCTCCAAAGAGAAATTCACAGGGACTGCCATTCACCTGCTGGGAAGTGGGTGAGATCTGGGGAAGGGTTGCTGCCAGAGGCCACATGAACACTGGCCTCTGGCCCTGGGAGCAGCAGTAGCTGCTGTTGAAATGGGCCTTTGCCATGACCCGGTCCTGAGGGAACATCTGCAGATCTGTGGTTGTCCTGGAATAGGCCATGGGAAAATCCAAGAGCAGCCACGGCTGTTGACAAGCATCCCAGAATCCCACTGGAATGTCCTACCAGAATACACTGAGCCCTAAGGTCTTGGGTTCTATGCTATTTTGCTCCCCTTTTTAAAAAAATTTTTGGCTGGTCTTTCAACTGGGAATTCTTAATATTAAAGTTAGCCCAGAGCACTAGCTCCAAGCAAAACTCAGCTCCCACCTTCACTCTCCACTCCACCACACCCCCAAAAACATAACTGACAACCAAGGTACTTGTGATCAGACGCCACAGCTCAGCAAGGCAAAAACCAGAGCCCCAGGACTAAGAGAGCCTTGTTCAGGGAAATAAGGACTGAGATGGAAATCCTTCCTCCGTTCCTCAAATCCTTCTGCCAAGACCAAGGACCTGCAAGTTACTCCACAGCAGGTACTTCTCCCTCAGTGCTCCCTGAGCAGCCCCAGCTCACAAAAGGATTTGACAGAAGGGACAAAGTGCAGGGCTACACAAAGAATCCCCAAGCAGAACAACAGCTCCAGGCACGGAGCAGATCATCTTCCATTTTGAAGAGCAAGATGATGGGAAGACATGGCTTGATGTGTGCAAAATACCCTGAGTTTTTTACTGACACTCCATGAGCTAAGATGCTTTTCTACATTTTTCAGCAGTTGGAAAAATGATGGTCAGGCAAATAAAAATAATATTTCATGATAAACTCATAAACCCCAAATTTGCATTCATGAACGAAGGTCTTGGGGGCACAAATTCACCCCCATTCACATATCTGTAACGTGTGCAGCCACTTTTATAATGTAGTAGAGACTGAGTATCTGTAGCACAGGGACAGACTGAGGGCTAAAGGTCCAGCATCATGGTAGAGCCCCTTGCCCTGCATCCATGGGGACCTAGGTTCAAACTCACACGACAAAGAAAGATCAGACTACATGACTCAAAAAAGCTAAAAGCATCTGTCTCTTGTCCCTATATGGATAAAGTTGCCAAGTTTTGACCTAATCTAACAAAAAATCTTCACCTTCTTTTCCAACAGAAGCCTTTTTAGAGTGCTATGAATTAACATCATTGGTATAATTTGTTTATCTGATAGCGCCTCTCCCTATAAGAAACAATCTGTTCAAGACAAAAAATCTGAGGAAAGTATGTTTATGGTATCAAAAAGGGGAACCTCAAATAAAGTCTTAGTCTACATTTTGATACTGCTAAGGCCTAGAACCATCAAAAAATGAAAGAGAAATGTCTATGAGTTCAGAAGAGGGCTCATCGCCAGACCATGAATATCCACACCCTAAACCCAGCCTTGCATCCCACATCTTATCTCCACCAGGGCATCCCATCCTGGGACAACATGAACATTGATGTCTCTGGCAGCCCCCTCCAAAAACTCCACATCCAGCTTACGCCAGCACCAGATAGCAGAGTACAACTTAGAACCAGACACAGCAAGTGACATCTGTCCCTCGCACAAGCAGACAGAACTTCAGGATCAACCCAGTCTGTCCATGACACAACAGCTCCTTACCATGCATGTCCAGGCAGTGCTTGCCTCTAGATAACGAAGTTCTTGCAAATATCAGCCTTAATGATTTTACTTCCCTGAACCTGATGCGATGCCCATGTTGCTGAAGTCAGGATCAGCTGCCAACTAGAGCCAGTCTTCTCCTCCTCCCTTTCTTGAGATACCATGTACCTATAAAGCACAGAATGGCATCTTTGAAATAAGTATAGAGGTTCTTCAGAAAACTAAAAATAGAACATATGGTCTAGCCATACCTTTCCTGGGTCTATACCCAATGGACTCTAAGTCAACACATGACAGAAAAAAAATATTTACATGCCCATTCTGGCTGTTGCCCTAGTCACAGCAGCCAAGACATGGCCCCAACCTAGATGTCTATCCACAGATGAAGGAAAAGGAAAATATGGTATCAGTACGTACGGTGGAATTTTATTTCGGTTACAAGAAGATGAAATTTTGACATTTACAGGAAAATGGATGAAACTGGAGATCATTATGTTAAACAAAATAAGCCAGACTTGGTTAACTAGACAGAGAGGACACATGTGTGCCTTCCCACAATGTCCCCAGCTTTGGATGACTGTAAATTCACAAAACAAAGCAGTTTTAGTGTCGGTAGTTTGTCCTAACAGCTGGCTGGCATAATCAGGTTCTTTCATTCTAATATTAAGCCATGTTTTCTCTCTTATGGGAAATATAGATATAAACTTGGGGGTCTGACTTGAAGTAGGAAGAGGATGAGGGGATCATAGGGGGAGAGGAAGGGATCAAAAGTGAAGAGGAGAGGGAATGAGAGACATGTCTGTGTCTTTCCAATGTCAGAATTGCTGAATGACCATACAGCCCACAAGGTAAAGTGGTCTTGCTGGCAGTGCTTTGCCAAGTAGTCCTGATTTCCTTGAAAATCAGCTGAGGCAAGCATGGGTCTTTTTGTTTCAATATTAACTCTTCAAATTAACTCTTATATCACATAAAGAAGCAAAAATAGATGAGATAGATAGATGATAGATAGATAGATAGATAGATAGATAGATAGATAGATACATACATACATACATACATACATACATACATACATAGATGGGTGGATAGATGACAGACAGAAAGACAGATAAATATAATATAGATGTGTAAATTTATATATCTGTTGGTCTTGAATTTATTTTAAAGGACTAAAGGGGCTGTAATGGAGTTCAAGGCCTGAGAGGCAGAAATTGAAATGGATACATAGAGAGCATCTGTGGGAATAAAATAATGAACTCTGCTAGAGATGTGGCTGTAGAGTCAGGGCCCTGTGAGTGACAGGATTGAGTTAACCTGCAAAAATGAGATGAGGAACCATGGAGACTGTAGAGGCAAAGTACAGGACAGGGTTCAGAAGTGAATGAACAGACAAACAGATGGACAGCAGGTACAGCTGGAAGGATGGTGTCTCTATTAGGTTTTGTTACTGTGGAGAGATGCCATGACAATGACAACTCTTATAAAGGAGAGCCTTAACTGAGACTTTAGACTTGCAGCTTAGAGATTTAGTCCATGGTTATCATGGCCGGAAGATGCATGGTACCGGAGAAGGAGCTGAGAGTTCTAGATCTGAGTTGGTAGGCAGCAGGAAGAACAAGACTGACTTGAGCATCTGAAACCTCAAAGCCCACCCCCAGTGACATACTTCCTCCCAACAAGGCAATACCTACTACAAAAAAGGCCACACCTTCTAGTAGTGCTAGTCCCTGTGAGCCTATGGGCCCATTTCCATTCAAACCACCACATTCCACTCCCTGACCCCCATAGGCTTGTAGCTATATCATAACACAAAAAGCATTTGGTCCAACTTCAAAGGTTCCCATAATCTATCCATCTCAACCCTGTTTAAATGTTCAAAGTCTCTTTGGAGACTCATGGCAGTCTCTCAACTGTAACCCCGTAAAATCAAAATGAAGAAGCTGTTCACATACCTCCACCATACAATGGCATAAGATGTACATTTCCATTTCAAAAGGGAGCAAGTGTGATGAAACACTGGACCAAAGCAAGACTGAAAACCAGCTGGACAAACTCTAAACTCTGCGTCTCCGTGTCTAATGGAGTACTCTCCAGATCTCCAACTTTTTTCAGCTGAGTTGACTGCAACACAGTTTTCTCTTTCTGCAACTTTCCTCAGAAGGTATCCCACAGATCTGGCATCTCCAACATCATGGGATCTCCATGGCAACCCAGGCTTCACTTTCACAGCTTCACACAATGGCCTCTTTGGGCTTCCATGCAGGGACACCCCTGCCACACACCTGGTCTCAGCAGCTTTCCTTAGTCACAGAGGGAGATTCCATAACCCCTTTCTTCTATCCTTGATTCTAAGGCCAGAACCAAGTGGCTGAAGCTGCCAAGTTCTGCTGCTTAGTGGGGCTGGAACATGGCCTCTCTTTCCAACACATTTTCACCAGCTTTCTGTTTTCGATGGTTTCCTTCATTGCCTAAGCTTGGCTGTCCTGTAACTCGCTCTGTAGACCAGACTCAAACTCCAGTATCAGTCAACCTCTACTGAGTGCTAGGATTAAAGGTGTGCACCACCATGCCCAGCCTTAAACTTGTCTTTAGTTCCTTTTCACAAGTTTGAGGCTTAGCCGGGTGGGGTTTTCTCTGAGGTCACCACTCCCTTTATTCCACTTAGTATCAGGATTTTCTTTAATCTGTTTATACTTCCTGGTGTCCCTTTTCTCCTCAAACTCACTTTTTGTGTTTTTCCTTACTCAGCTTGCTCCTTTTCATTATAGACTTTCATAAGTGTGGCCATTAATAACCAAGCAATACAGTCAATACTAGACTATGTGAAAATCTCATCCACCAAAGCTTTTAATCCATAACTCTTCAAATTTAGCCTCAGGCAGATTTTTTGGATAAGAGCAAAAGCAGCCACATTCTTCACCAAAATATAACAAGAACAATTTCTAGACCACATATTAATATTCTTCTCTGAAACCTCTTGAGCCAGGCTCCCACAGTTCAAGTCACCCTCAACCCCACGGTCTCCAATGCTCCTACAAGTATGGCCCATTAAGCCCTACTTAAAGCATTGAGTTGCTTTACTAATCTAAAGTCCCAAAGTCCACATTCCTCAAGCAAAAAGCACAGTCAGGCCTATCATAGCAACATCCTAGTCCTTATCACCAACTTCTGTCTTAGGCTTTTATTTCTGTGAAAAGACATCATGACCATAGAAACTCTTATAAAAGAAAACATTAAATTGGGTCTGGCTATAATTCAGAGATTTAATCCATTGTCATCATGGCAGGAAGCATTGCAGAACACAGGCAGACGTAGTGCTGGAGAAGAAACCAAGAGTTCTATATCTGGATTGACAGAAAGCAGAAAAAGAGATAGAGAGAATGGGTCTGGCTTGAGAATCTGAAACCTCAAAACCTACCCCTAGTGACACAATTTCTCTAACAAGACCACACCTACTCCAACAAGGCCCTATTTTCTAATAGTGTCACTCACTATGAAGTTATGAGGGCCATTTTCATTCAAACCACCACAGGCAGGTAGACAGAAGGTTATCAGTTCAAACGGGACAGTGATCAGCCAGTGGGACCAAGCAGAGCCAAAGCCCTAGGACAGTAATGAGTTCTCTGCCTGTGAGTCCTTTGGTGCATACACCTGGTGGTTAGATGACAGGTCAGTGGAGCCACTGTCACCATTATTAGGTGTCTTCCTTCTTGTGGGGTTTAGGTAAGGAAGTTGTAGCCTCTCCTTAGTCCATGTCTTATAAGTTCTCAGAATGCTGCTGTTGGAAATAAGAGGCTGAGACAAGAGAAGCCATAGGTCCAAGAGAAGTCCAATGTTATTGCTCTGAAAGATGAAGAGTGTTAAACCAACCCCTAAGGACTTTCTATTATACTCATAGATCAACACATCTTTCAACCCTCATTAGAGAAGCTTCGCTTTGCAGTAGATGACAATTAACACAGAGACCCATTATATTAGTTACTTTTCTATTGCTGTGAACTACCATGACCAAGGCAACAGAGGCTTACAGTTCCAGAGAGACAGAAAGTCTATCACCATCATGCCAAAGAACAAGAAGCAGGCAGGCAGGCAAGACGCTAGAGCAGGGACTGAGATATCACAGCCTGTTCTACAAGTATGGAGCTGAGAGTATACTAGGGATGGTAAGAATCTTTGGAAACCTTAAGCCTGCCCCAAGTGACATACCTCTTCCAACAAGGCCACACCTCCTAATCCTTCCCAAACAGCCACCAAGTGGAGTCCAAGTATGCAAATGCCCAAGACTTATGAGAGAAGGGACATCTCATTCAAACCACAACAGCCACTACTGGTCAAAGAGAGAATAAGAAATGTCAGAATGCTCAAGCCTAAGGAACATCTGTGTCATAGCCCCTCCTCCCAAGGCTAGGGGTCATTGTTGAAGAGGAGTTTGTCTTAATCACAGTGCCATCACTGTGAAGAAACACATGACCACTGCAACTCTTATAAGAGAAATAAGAGATGACATAGGATAGGAGAAATGTGGGTCCTCGGGTTAGAATTAGGTTAAAATTTTGGCCTCATCACTGGCTTGCTTTGTAATAGTAGGCAAGTAACAGAACCACATTGTCTACTATTTTTCTTGTCTATAAAGTCTCTCTCTCTCTCTCTCTCTCTCTCTCTCTCTCTCTCTCTCTCCTCTTAACCAGTGATCTGATGAAGTGTGTGCCAAATTCTGGTTGAGTTGTTAGACTAGAGTGTAAGAGGGAGGGATCTCTGTTCAAGGCAGGTAAAAAAGAAGAATACACTGGAAAGAGAAGGATCAACCAAAGGAAATCCAACAATAGAAGAAAATGGGGGAACCTGAACTGGGAAATTCAGATTTAAAAGCAACCCTCACATTCTTCTGTCTTTATAGAAATCTATAGACTGGTGTTGTGTTGCAAATGACTAATATGAGAAAATAGCATGTGTGGTGCCTGAAGTGTGGACCATTCTAGATGGATGGATTCAAGATGGGGAAACTGTATGCATTATAGAATGTTAAAAAGGAATACTTAGGATTTCTTTGTAGGTCCATGATTGTGCTAACTCTGCAATTTCCAGAATGTTTGTGGAATATAAGAGCCCCAAAATATTCATGGAAGGTAGAAACAAGTCCTCAAAGTCAATTAAATTTAAGAATGGCAGCGTGATGTATCTGTTTCTTGGGGATTTGCAATAAATGTCAGCATTTTGGCAACATTCTTTCTAGCTATATGTTTAACCCAGTAGTTCCCAATCCAGTTCTCTTCTGTTGTATAGCAATATTCTCTGAGATAAATCCTTCCACCTTGCCAGGAAGGATAGGCTGATTTTTTTGTCAGAACCATTAGCTCCCAAGTAATGGCATTATTAATTATGAAAACTTGGTTAATAGCTTGGGCTTGCTTCTAACTAGCTCTTATATCTTAAATTAACCCATTTCTATTAATGAGATGCCAGCACATGGTTTGTTACCTCATCTCCTATATGTCATGATTCCTCTGAATCTCCTCGCAGCTCTGCCTTCTTCTTCCCAGAAACCTCTGCCCCCAAAATTCTGTCCAGCTATTGGCCATTCAGATTTTTATTAGACCAACCCAAGTGACACATCTTCACAGTGTACAAAAGATTATTCCACAAAAAAAAAAAATGATGTTTATTAGGACACAGGATGTTCTAAAAGGAGATGAAACATCCTATCCTGCCCTAAAGTTCCTTAATCTCAAGGGTTCAGGAAGTCCCTAAAACTAACCAGATATACTAGGGCCCTCTCTCCTCAATATCCATAAGCACTAAGGTCTGCTGAAAGCCAATCTCAGACAAGATAAGCTACCTGGAAGAGACTTAGACCAGCCAAACTGCCTGGGAGAAACAGAGATCAGTTGAACTGCCTAGAAGAGGCTTAGAACACTTAGCTGTCAGAAAGAGACACTCCCCAGCTTGAGCTGCCTGCAGACTGTGCGGTGTGTGCCAGGGTTCCAGCTTTCATGAGCTGTCACTCATGCTGGGGTGGGCTTTGGTGAGTCACTTCTGCTCCTGTAAGTAACCCTTTATCCATACTTCTGTAAGCAACCACAATAAAAGTCATGGGTTCCCCTAGCTGAACTTTGGCAGCATCCTTACTTTGGTTCTTTGCTGGTTCCTCACTAGGGCTGACAAAGTTGACCTTTGTTCATGCCTTCCCAGGAATAGTGTCAAACAACGCTTCTAAAGCAGTTTCCCACATTAAATCTCCTGCCTATCATTGAATTTCACAGAGTTCTTCCTCAAATGAACTAAGGCAGAGATTGGAGAAATATTTGAAAAAATTATTTCAGTCTTTGTTTCCTGTACCTGACTGTATACACAAGTACCTAGACATGTATATTTGGAAAATTATGTGTCCATTTCGTAATTTATAAAGCCACAGGACTTGTCTCAAGATCATTGCGAGAATGAGATGTGCAGCATGGCTCATATTCAATGAGGAAAAAAAATTGTATCTTCATTTTTAATGTTACCGCCTGAACTGTCTCTGCCAACCAGTCATTCTGCAGTCCCTAACATGCCCTGGCCAAGGAGCAATGATGATGGGAATCTTATGGCACATTCTGTCTCTATTTCCTTGTAGAGTCAACCCAAAGCACATGCCAAGAGGAAGCAGGAAGGCATCCCAGAGAAAGCAGTAGAGGTAGCGTCTGCCTGTGTGTCCTCTGAATGCAGAGTAGAAGAAGAGGCTCCTTCAGGAGGCTTAAACCTTCCTAAGCCTATCAGAGCTGGTAGCATTGACTCTTACAGGTTGGCAGCTAGCCACCAAGGGATGGAGAATCTGCTTAGTCATTCCGCATTTGCAAGAGCAAGTACCTTGGAGAAGGCAGATCCATGCCCTGGATAATCAAGCATCCCCTAAAAAGAGGAAACAGAGAGCACAGGCTCCCATTGATAGGACCTGACTAGGGTTCCAAGATCATCTAGAACAAGAGCAAGCAAAAACAGCTAGCCTCTGGTGTCAGAGATCTATGTTCTTCTCAGGCAGTACCACACTAAATGAGGTAGTCTGATGTCACCCCAAACATCAAACCCAAATCCCCAGCTTTTCTCCCTTTACTGAAGAATATCCAAAGAGGCCCTGTGCTCAATTTCACTACCTTGATTTGCTTAGTTAATATTTATTGAATGATTGTAAACACAGCCCCCAACAAATACAGTGAAACAGGAAAAGTTTGCACACTTACAAGCCCGTATTTTAGTGGAGAATGACAAGTCTTCACAAGTCCCCAAGAAAAGGTGCAAAATTATGTCAGATAATAAGAGTGTTTTAAGTCAAGTTGGAGTCGGGGTGAAAGATCAATACATTGGGACAGACAAACTCCTTCAAGAAGGGACCTGTGAGTTAAGACTTGAATGGAGGAAGGGAAGTAACCAAAGGAAATTGGGAAGAAGAGTACCCCCAAGAAAAAGGGCAGGAAGGGCGATGACCTTAAGATGAGCCCAGCATGTGAGCACATAGCTTAAATGGCTGTGGCCCAAATGACCACAGCATTGTGGTAGGCAGTGGACAGGACCAGCAGGAGATGAGTCGAACGGCTCCAAATCAGAACCCCTGCAGGCCAATGCAAGGACTTTGACTTCATTCCCAATATCATGAGAAAGGAAAAAGGAAGAAAAAAGTGCACATCCTTAGTGGACAACATATGATGTGCATAGTTTCATGTCAACTTGACATACGCTAGAGTCATCTGAGAAAAATGCTTCCGTGAGGTTTGACTGTAAACAAACCCATAAGGTATTTTCTTAATTAGTGATTGATGTGAGGTTCCAGTCCATTGTGGGTAGAGTCACCGCTGGGCTAGTGGTCCTGGGTTGTTGGAGGAGAGGCTCCTCTTGTTTGTTCCCAGCTGCCTAGCTAGCTTAGACCAGAAATAATCACACAGAAACTATATTATTTAAAACACTGTTTGGCCTATTAGCTCTAACTTCTTATTGGCTAGCTCTTACATTTTAATTTAACCCATCTCCATTAATCTGTGTATTTCCACGTGGCAGTGGCTTACCGGCAAAGTTTCTCAGCGTGTCTGACTCTGGTGGTGGCTTCATAGTGTCTCTTTGACTCTGCCTTTCTCATCCCATACTATATGTCAAGCCAGTTCTTTATTCATTAACCAATAAACGCAACAGACAGAAGGACCTCCCACACCACTGGGTTCTACAAGAAAGTAGGTTGGAGCAAGCTAGTAAGTAGCACCTCTCCACAGCCTCTGCATCAGCTCCTGTCCCTGAGCACCTGCCCTGTTTGAGTTCCTGTCCTGACTTCCTTAAATGAGGAACAATGATTTGAAAGTGTAAGTCAAATAAACCCTTTTTTCTCAAGTTCCTTTGATCATGGTGCTTCATCATAGGAATGGTCACCCTAACTGAGACAGACAATAAGAAGAAAGAGAGGGCCCAGTCTGACGAGGGAGGGGGACTTGATTGGGGGGGGG
>NW_026068099.1:1058126-1103848 GCF_014885135.2 Alexandromys fortis | reverse complement strand
CTCTCTCTCTCTCTCTCTCTCTCTCTCTCTCTCTCTCTCTCACACACACACACACACACACACACACATGCACACACACACACATACACCCACATGAACACACAACAGAAGTAAAAAGATGCCTAGAGCAGCTGTCTTTGTTCCTGACATGTGGGACTGCAGGAAAAGAAAACAGTAACATCTGGGTGAGATGCCTACTGGACATTCATGTGTTAACTGGGCAGTCACCACAGTTTATCAGCATAAATGTTTACAGCCTTTGGATCCCTGTATCCATACAGAAGCAAACATATACTTCAATGTATAAAAGGTAAGAACCAAATTTTGACAAAATTTGTTTTGCTCAAAATTTATCTTGTTTTGTGAGGGGGAACGAGTTGAGAAATACAAAGTAGCTCACTGTCAACCAGATGGCTTGTCACTGGAACAAGACCTTACAGAATCCATCATAAAGTGGTGACCTATGTGGGCTTCTGATTTTCTCTGTTTCCGTCCAGAATCAGTTGGTCCCATCACTGTGGGCCTGTAGCATCATGGTATCCTGAGCTGCTTGTGGTAGGTGAGAATCAGGAAAGGAACAAGAAGGAGCCAAGGCAAGATGTAGTTAAGGACATGACTCCAGGGATCTACTTCAGCTAGAACTCACCCTGTGAAGTTTCTAGCACCTCCCAAAATAGCACCGGCAGCTGGGGACCAAGCCTTTAACACGTGAGCCCATGGGGACATTTCATATTCAAGCCTCAGCCCTGGCCCCCAAAATCTCATGGGTATCTCATAATGTAAAATGCATTTAACCCATCTCCAGAAGTGCCCATAGTCTTAACTGTTCCAATATTGTTCAAACGTAAAAATCTAAAGTCTACTGATAGTCCGTGTGTGTGTGTGCGTGCGTGTGTGCGTGTGTGTGTGTGTGTGTGTGTGTGTGTGTGTGTGTATGTGTATGTGTTGGGAGTGTGACTCAGTAACAGAGTGCTTGCCTACCATGTGAGATATTGGAGGATTTAAGGCAACAAAGGAAGAAAGGAAAATTACCTGTTTCCAACATACAATGGCACAGAACAAACATTTGAATTCCAAGAGGGAGCATGGAGCGATTAGGGACCAGACCAAAGCATGACCAAACCCCAACAGGGGAAACCTTAAATCCTGCTGCTCTTTGTCCACCATTGAGCCATGCAGCAGTATGGTGTACATTCTGAAAGACGTGACAGCCCAGCCCCTGTGACTTCGGTTGTCACAGCTCACATGGGTTTTCTCTTAAGCTGGTGTTTTATGGTCCTGGGATCTTAAATTTCCTCGGGATTCCACTGTACCTTAAACTTTACACTCACAGTTCATATCCAGCCATCAGGATCTGGGTGGAAGCTTCCATGATCTCACGGCTCTTTCACTTTTAACGTCAGCAAAACCATGGCCAAATACGGCCAGTGGCTCAAGTAGTAACCAAACCCTTTGCATCGTGGCTTTGGCCTCCAAAGGCCTGGGTGTCTGATCAGAGAAGCAATCCCATAGACAGCCCTATATGGATTTGCTTCTAGAGGGAAAGTCTTTTGGAGTTCATACTTTTAGGCCCTTAGATGTGCAATAAGCTGGGGTCTTACTGACTGCAGGCATTGTTTCTGTTTCCCTGATGTAAAGTATATTTGGGCTTCTGCTTTAAAGGCTCTGATCTCTTTAAAACCTGACTTTCCTTGTCTACAACTTTAAGTGTGCATATTAATATTAAAAACTCTAGTACCCCCTGAAGATCAAACAGCAGTTTAAATACATTTATGTATGTGTTCGTTCATTGTTTATTGCAATAATGAGGATAAAACTCGAACCCTTGGGCAAGCTAGGCAAGTGCTCTATCACTGAGCTACATCCTCTGCCCTCAAACCTGTAGAATTAGAGCCGAAAGCTGTGTCTCTGGCATGGGATCCTTGAGTCTGAGTCTTCTTTCTACTCCTCTCAAAAGCCTTTCTCACTGATTTCTTGGCTACAAGTACATTCTCCAAAAACAATGTGTTTCTTCGTACACTGTGGGGTAATTTCCCCTTTTCTCTCTCTTTTTTAAAAATCTACCATAACTTCCTCTAACCACAGTTTGACTCATTCCCCATTTTAAACTCTCCTTTTTTCTCAAAATGTGATGCAGTTATACATGACTCTTAAAACAACTTCGGCAGGTAAACAAGGTTAGCATTTTGCTTGCCATTTATAAATGGGAAGTTGAAGCATAAAGGTCAAGTAAACTATATTCAGACACAGAACTGGGCCAAGACGCAGTCCAGACCAGAACCTAGGATGGCCCGAGTCCGACCCCAAGGTTCTACCTGCGGGTCAGAAAAGCCCTTTAGGCCCAGATCCTACCATTTCTCATTAACTGAAGACTTAATGAACTCTACTTTGTATTGACATTTATTTATTTGGTGGGAGCGTTGGGATGGGATGAGGAAGGTGAACACAGGTAGGTGTGTTGGAGCCTGCAATAAAAACCACAGCATTCCTATTGGAGGTCAAGGGTTAATTTGCAGGAATCCATTCTCTCCTTCCACCGTATGTGTTCTGGAACTCAAATTCAGGCTGTTGGGTTGACAGCAAGCATGCTTACCTACTAAGCCAACTTGCTTGTCTTCTCAAGCACTTTAAAAAGGAGATAACTCCCCTGGAGCCTTAGGCTTTCCCCACGCACATAGCCCTTTCCTCTCAGCTCTCCTTTCATTGGCACAGATTGGCTGTCACTGACAGAAACCATTTCTTCTTCCTCCAGGTCACACAGCTACACTGTGTCCTTTCCCATGTAGCTGTGTATTGTGCATGACTAATGCGTGGTCAATAGAATTTGAAACCAATTATTGCACACTTTTCTCAATCATCCCATAAATCCCCCAGCTGAGCACCAAGCATCAAAAAGGGGAGAATTTCAAGGTTGAAAGATCCTGGATCCCTGTGTCGCCATTTAAAAGAAAATAGCCTGACACTTTCTGTGGACAAATAAACTCTGGGGCAGGAGGATTGGCTCGGCAGTTAAGTGCACATCCTGCTTTTCCAGGGTACCCAAGTTTGGTTCCTAGCATCCATGTTGAGCGCCAGACAACTAGCATTAACTATAGCTCCAGGAGATATGACACTCTCTTCTGACCTCTGTGGGCACCTGTACACACGTGGCACACACACACGATGTGGGATTCCCCTCTATGTGCTATAAATATGTCTTATGATCATTGGATAATAACGAAGCTTCTTTGGCCTATGGTAGGGTAGAATATAGCCAGTTTGGAAGAGATACAGAGAGAAAGAAGGCAGAGTCAGGGAGATGCCATATAGCAGCCAAAGAAGAAGGATGGTGGAACATTTTCAGTAAGCCACAGACCTGTGGCGATCATAGATTAATAGAAATTGGTTAATTTAAGATATAAGAGTTAGCTAGGAATATGCCTGAGTTATTGGTCAAACAGTATTGTAATTAATCTAGTTTCTGTATGATTGATTATTCACGTCTGGGTGGCCAGGAAATGAACATGCAGCCTTCGTTTACACACATGAATAATTAAATAAAAATAAAAACAATCTTTTTTTAAAAAGATACTTCTACCATGCATAAGGCATTATGTATTTTGAGATTTGTTTGCTGAAGTAGCTAAAATAGGTTAGAGGCAACTTTTTTAGGACCTAGGAAACACTGAGAAGCATCCACTCCGTCACACAGACATAAAACTAACGGTGAAAGTAGAAACTTCTCAGAGACCATAGACCATGCGGTCAGAAGGACAGATCCAGCATTGCCTGAGGTCCCAGAGGCTAAGGGATATTGGCAGCCTGGACCGCTTATCTCCCGGCTATGCTTGCAGTACGTTCCTCAGAAGAGCACATTACCCCTCTGCAAACAGCCAGTGAGGGCTGTGTCTAAACAGGCCTTAGGGCAGGACTCACACAGATTTGCTCTCAGAAGTACATCCTGTGACTGTATCGCAGTCTGTCTCCTATGCTGCCCTAGGGTCTCCTGTCAGCAAGACACTGGCTCAGCAGCCCTGAGCCACCGCTCCTACCTCGCACAACTACATGTCAGAAGTCATTATCCATAAAATCAGTTACTATGGTAACAGCCCAGCAGCCTTGGCCATGGCAGTTGACATGCTGGTCCATCCTGAACTGAGCCCATCACCCAAATGCAGAAGGGTTCGTATGCTTCCTTCTCTCACACAGTAGTGCTCCTCTGGTATGAGTTGCAATAGACCCTCGGCTCCAACTCCCATTCCCTGAAGACCTCTGAGCACTGTGCTGAAGACATCAGTCTTGTTTCCAGTAGAAGTACAATTCCACCCTTTCCAAAGATTATCCCAGTAATCTTCAGCTCCTTTTATTTATGCCCCATCAGTAAAAATATTTCAGTCACATATCCCAACGTATATAAGTAGTCTCCTTAAATATTCATAATGCAATGAAAAAGCTCTTATGAATGTCATGTTATAATACAGCATGCACAAAAATTTCCACTGATGAGTTTTTTTAACCAAATATGCGTAGATGTTGCTAACACTTTCCTCCTGATCCTAGCACGTGGGTCTTCACAGAAGGCTTGCACCATCAAAGCCTTTGGATGGAAGTCAGAAAGTGGCAGCCTGTCAGCCAAATGCTGCTCACAGATGTGTTTGGTTTGGCCCGAACAATGCTTCTAAATTTTATATTAGATCTTGACACTTAGGGTTGGATAAGTTTGCATCGAACCTGGAGATTTTCCCACCCTTTTATTCACAGCTTCTCCCCAGTTTCTGTTACACGGTGAACACTTAATAAATATCTGTTTAATTATATTCCCAGCTTCTATTCTAAAAAAAAAAATCAGTTTGGCATCTCAGCAACCTGTAGGGATTCCCATAGTCAAGGTGCTGGCTCACCAGTCCTGCACCACCGTCCCCTCCGCCCCCTTTTGGGCTATACCCAACCAGCCTCACTCGTACCTGTTTACCTATCCGGCCCCATCCGTACCTGAACAACCACTTCTACATTGGAGTTTTCTGGTTCTTTGATGCACTCCCTCTCATCCCAGGAAGTCAAAGACAGGATTCTGTCTGGAGTCCGAAGGCACAGGTTTAAACCGGATTCTGTCCACGGCATTCCTTGGGGGAACTTGCTCTCTAAGCCAGATCTCTTAATCTTGAAAATCTTCTTCCTGGATTGTTTGACAATGAAAATAAATGAGAGAATATTGATAGGCTGCTTTGCCTGTATTAAAATATTATAAAAACGTGAAAACAGTTATACTTCTCCTTCAAAAGCCTGGGTGAGGGGATGGGGTAACGACTTCTAGCCTCACATTCCCCTGCACCAGTCAGAATTCTCCATGCACCCCATGCTAGCCCTACTGGATAGACCACACTTTGCATTTCTGGGATTAATGGGAGAAGATGAGTGAAGGAAAAAGCCGAAGACTGAGGAAGAACCCCACAACTTCAAAATCTGTAATTCATTTTCTTCTAACAATATACACTCCTTATTTCACTTTTTCTTGTTTCTAAGCCACTAAAACAGGGTGGGGATGCAACCCATTAGTAGAACAGCTTCAAGGCCTGGGGCACTGTGGGGGCTAAGTCATTACCTCCTTATGGTGCGTGTATTTAGCAGAGGTGGCTCCCCTTGCCTGAGGTCCAGAGACCAGTGCTACACCTTTGCCCTTCCACTCTGGGTCCCATGAGCCAGTCCCTAAACCTCCACTTTTTAGTCCATGAGTACAGATCTTCCATAGAACTGTAAGCTCATTACTCGTCACTTAGAAGGATGTCCACGAGAGATGTGTCAGTCAGCTCCTCCTCACTGTGACAAAATACTTGAGGGAAACAAGTCAACAAGAGGTAAGGTTTGTCTTGGTTCATGGGTTCAGAGTTTTAGTCCATGGTTACTTGGCTTCCTTACTGTGACCAGTGGCGCATCCGAGCGGCATGGTAATAGTAACATGATGTGGAGGAGGGAGCATCAAGGAAATAGAGGTGAACAAGGAATCTGGGAACAAGATATGGGAGCAGAGCATGGTTCAATAGACCACGTTCCCTCATTTGACCTACCTTCTAGGAGTCCATTCAGCTCTGAGTTCATCAGATAAGTCCATTTACGAGGTTGGCACCCTCCTAATCCAATCAGTTTTCAATGGAAGCAGCACAGGGAAGCGGGCCTTCAGCACAAGAGCCCGTGGGGACGTTTCATATCCACAGCATGTCAAGGACTGTCTTCTTTCACCTTCTGTCAGCATGGAGAGTATTTCTGCCCCATTTAAGTAGCAATGCCTCTCTCACGCTGGCTCTCTCGCTCTTCCCCTACCCCATTTCTGGGTCTCTCTTAAATGTTTTGCCATCTACAGGTGGAATTACATGAAATTGCCAGTGTTTAACTGTTTGTGACCTAGGAAAGGGCAGTTTCCTGTGGATCAGCTTCTCTCTTTCAAGCCCCAGCCTACTTTGGGGGTTTTTCTGTAATCTCCATACCTCCCTGGTTTAAGTCCAAGCCGGTTGCTTGTGTTATTTTTCACAGCTCATAATACTTTGGCCATGAGTAAAGCACCTCACTGTTTGCATATGCTGGGCGTAGAGGGGTAGAAATCCCTTCCTCACAACCCTGAGTTAGAGCCATGGTGGTAGACAAGTCCTTGAACGAAAAGAATCTATTCTCAATGGAATGTTCTTTAGCATCTCTCCTGTTACTAAGCAAGGAAGAAAAGACTATGGTAAGTCTAAAGAGAAGAGGAAGAAGCCTTTTTAAAAGGAAAGATAGTATCTCTCTAGGGTCCTGATGTGGGAGTGTCATATATCAATCTGTTGATTTCATCGGTTAAGTAATAAAGAAACTGCTTGGCCCTGATAGGTTAAAACATAGGTGGGAGGAGTAAACAGAACAGAATGCTGGGAGGAAGAGGAAGTGAGCTCAGAGGCCATGCTCCCCTCTCCCAGGCAGACGCGATGAAGCAAGCCGCCAGGTCAGACGCGATGAAGCAAGCCGCCAGGTCAGACGTGCTGAATCTTTCCCGGTAAGACTGGTGCTACACAGATTACTAAAAATGGGTTAGGCAAAATATGAGAATTAGCCCATAAGAGGCTAGAGCTAGTGGGCCAAACAGTGTTTAAATGAATACAGTTTGTATGTTGTTATTTCTGGTGTAAAGCTAGCCATGCGAAAGCTGGGCAGGACGATAATCAGGCCCGCAGCTCCTACAACAGGGTCCCCCCACACACACACCAGCTTCCACCATCTCCAGAGCCTTCAAAATTACCAAGTTTGTAGAACAAAAATAGGCTTGAAACCAAACTAAATTCTTTGAGGTGAATTGATCCAATGAGGCATTGCTGCATTTGTCTATAGTCCCTGGTTCTGGTAGTATAATCATCATCAAAATAATAAATTTCCATTGAGTTTTCTTTGAGTTTTCCTGGGATCCTTCTTGCCTAGTTCTCAATCTGTGGGCCGCAACCCCTTTGTGTATCAGATATCCTGCATATCAAATACTTATATTATGATTCATAACAGTAGCAAAGCAACAGTTATGAAGTAGCAAGAAGATAATGTTATGGCTGGGGGGTCAGCACGGCATGAGGAACTGTATTATAGGGTTGCAGCATTAGGGAGGTTGAGAGCCACTGTCTAGAGTTTCCTTCATTCCTGCGTGCACGGCCCGGCTCGGAAGAGTGGAAACAGGTGAAGGAGAGCCGCCACACTGGAGACAGAGATTTGTCACAGACATATGGAAATGTTTGGAGCAACACCGCAGCTGACCTTTATCCACTCCTCCCCCTGTGCTATTTTATCTCTCCATTTACCCAGCACCTGCTGCATGTTGCGTGCTGTGTTTTTGTATAAATTACCCTGCTTCATGAAGAGTACACATTCCCAATTTTCTTTGGAGGGAGAGTTTGGGCTAAGTGTCTGGCCCAGGTTCAGATCTGTTAAATGTGTTAAGTATGCCATACAGTCCTCTAAGTATTCTTCCAGATCAAATTTACTAAAATTCTGTGGAGCTCTGAGATTCCAGTTGCTTCTTCCAAGCTTACCCTAACCTGATCTTGCCCCCAGAGAGTCCAGCCTGTTCCGAGGGCTAGAGTGCAGGTGGCTTAGTTTTGGAAGTGACCCAGGAAGCAGGAGCAGGGATATGGGAGGAAGGGAGAGAAACCCACACGAAACTACCTCATGAGCTGACCACCACCTCCATAGGAAACTGAGGCTCAGTTTTGCAGGCATCCTTGAAACCCCATGTAGAAAGTGCCTTCTGACAACCTGCTAGAGGGCTGGAAAGAGGATGCTTTATCCACTGACCCCTGCATGAGCGGGTTCCCTAATAAGAGCTGAAACAGCCTTACATCATTACTTGCACTGCTAAGGACTGAGTGCAGGGCCTTGAATGTGCAGGAAGCCCCCTGCCTGATCCCTTTTACAGTATTCTGACTTGAGATTTGAGTTTCACTGATTTTCTCACACTTCCCCCTCTCTCTCAGGCAGGCCTTAGACTTGTGATCCTCCTGTCTCAGTCGTCCAAATAGCGGAGATGAGAGGCCTGTGTTACTATGCCAAGCTCAGGTTAACTTCATAGGAAACAGAAGTGTTTTCAGCTCAGGCTCCAGAGGTTCGCAGCGTGGCTCCGGCATTGGCCCACCTCTGGGCGGTCATCGCGGTGGGATGGCACCACAGCAGATCATACTGGAAAGCAGGAGGGCAGCAGGTGATGACGCAAGACCTCAGAACTCTGGGGCAACTCGCTTAAAACTGTCCAAGGACCTCCCACCTCTCAAAAGGCCCACTATCTCCCAGCACAGCCATGCAGACCACGCCTGTAACACATAAACCTTGGAGAACAAGCCACACCCAGACTGCAGCAGCCCCATCCTCCAGAGGTTGCAGGCTGCCCTGTGAAGTTGATTCCTTCCCCCGTTCCAGTTAGCAGGCACACCTGTGCCATACTGTTAGCCTGGCACAGCGTCATTCCTCTGTGTTTGTCTGACTCTGGCTTCTCTTAAATTCCACGTGTGAGTGAGACCTGTTCACATGACATGATGTCTTCTGGGTTATCCGTACTGTGACTGATGGCAGGCATTCCATTCCGTCTTTCCTTAAGGCAAAATATTACTCCAAGTATAAATATTAGTCCCATTTTATTTTTATATTCTGGGGCTGAGTCCAGAACTTGGAAAAGAGGAGGCCTGTGGCTACCCTCCACTTCAGTCCCTCTCAGGATTAAGGGACAGATAACACCTCTGTTGCCTTTCCTTCTCCTCACAGTGGGCTTTAACTCTGGTATCCATGTATGCCTGGGCTTCTGTCCTTCCAGAAGGACCACCTAGGGCCCCTGCTTTCTTCCAGAGTGAGAAATTAAAAAGAGCTCAGAGCTGAAACAGGGGCTCTGGCCTTGTTGGTGTTTGGATAAGAAGTCAACCAGAGCAGGTGGACATGGAACCCTTCTCTATAGGGGGAGATAAAGGCCTCTAGGAGGAAGGCAACAAGGGCCATCTCCAAACACACACACTGGCCATTCTTCTCCAGAAGAATATTCTGTCTGACCTTTCTGGCGTCCAGAGCTGGCGGCTCTCCCAGCCTCCCACATGAGCATTCTCCTCAGGGCGCTGCCCCACGTGCCTGCCCCACATTTCAGCAGAGCTGTGTACCCCATTCCTGCTCCCTGGGCCTTCGCCAAAGGAGCATGGGCTGCACACAGTCCCTCGCTGCTGCCACCTCACCCCACACATCCTCCTCTAGGGTTGCCTGACCTAGGTTACAGAGCCCCATCCTTCTAGCATCTTTGCTACAAGTGTGCCCATCAAAATTGGTACCCCTCTCTTCTTGCATATGGCCACTTCCTACAGTCAGAACACCTGTTCACAGCATTCCTGAACCGGCTTACATCCCACCTGGCAGCATGCCCACCTGTCACGTGACTCGCGCCCTGTCTTCCCTTCCGTTTCTCCATGTAGACATCAGAGGGTCTTTCCTCAGGGCTGTCACCTTTCCCACCCATCCCATCAAAATATCTTCCTCAGACAAAATTCTGTCCTTCCCTCTGCTTGAGAAAACTTACGAAAAGGCAAATTCCAATAAATGAATCTAAAGAAAACAAAAGGGAGTTAGAGAGATGGCTTATCAGTTAACAGTGCTTCCCACTCTTGCAGTAGACCTGGGTTCTAGTCCCCGAACATACCTACATGGCAGCTCACAATTGCCTATAACTCCAGCTCCACAGCATCTGACATACTCTGTGGCGTTGTTCTTTGCCATGTTCCAAGCAGGATTCAACAAATTTGCCTCCTCTGGTCAACCACATCTTGCCTTTGAAGTCTTTGGCTTTAGAACCAGCATGGTTTCATTGGTGGGGCTCTCACTTGGATGAGACCGAGACCAAGTCTGATTTCACCTGGCACCTCTCTAAGATGAGCACAGAGTGGGTTAGCATCCGTGTTCATTGAATTCCTCCCACCTATCTCTCCTTAGTTTTTACCACTCTCCACTCCCCCAGCAAAGCCCTTTTTTTCTCGGACTGTAGAAGAGGCATATGTGAGAAGAGTGTGTGTGTGTGTGTGTGTGTGTGTGTGTGTGTGTGTGTGTGTGTGTTTGAGTGTGTGTGTAGCCAAGAATGTGAGTGTCTCTGTGAAAATGTGTAAGAGCATGTGATTGTGTGTGCCTTTGTGAGCACTAGTATATGAGAAAGTATGAGTATAAGATCATCAGGAATGGGTCTATAAGAAAATGGTGTGTGTGCATGTGTGTGTGTGTGTGTGCACTAAGAGTGTATTATATGCATTGAAAGTATGGAAATGTCTAAGTGTGTGTAAGTGTGAACATGTATATGTGAATACAGGGCTGTATACATATGTACATGAGAATATGAAAAAAAGCATATGTGTTTTTATGGGATTCTTGAGTGTGCAAACAAGTGGGTCTCTGATTCTTGTGCCCTCTCTCTGAGCTCTTTTCCTTCTGATGGTTTGTCTTGTCCAACTTCATTATGAAAGCTTCTGTTAAAAAAAAAAGAAAGCTTCTGTTTTACCTTATCATTTTATTTTTACTATGACTCATACCCACTGAGAAATAGAAAATCCTTTTTCTCCAGTAGAGTGACACTGGGTATATCAGCTACTCCAAGACAGGCCTGGTCTGGAGTAGTTAGCCAACATACAATGGACTTCACCGTTTTTTGTGTCCTTTTATTTGGTTACAGTTTGGTGGGGTTTTTTTTCCTTAGGTGCAGTTTTATTTTGTTTTCTTGGTTTAGAGAGTTGTTATGTTTATTTTTTGTTTATGTTTTGAGAAAGAACTAAAATTGAGTGGGTAGGGAGGGGAGATGATTTGAAAGGACTTCAGGGAAGGGAAGAATATGACCAAAATATATTTAAATTTTAGAACTGTTTTAACTAATAAAAATTTAATTAAAAAAGAGAATGAGAATGTGTGTTTGGGTGTGCACGTGGTATGTGTGTATAGGTATGTATGTATAAGAACACATATAAGATGTGTTTATGTGCAGCTGTGCAGAGCAGTGCATGAGAAGGTGGTGGTGTAGTCATAAGGTGTGTGTGTGCTCCTGAGTGTAGGAGAAAGTGTGCGTGCATGAGTCTGTGTGGGGCAAAGCTTTCCTGTGCAAATCCTGCCACTTGCCTGTCTCCTGGCTGCACTTGAGTCAAAGGTGAGTGTGTGTGTGTGTGTGTGTGTGTGTGTGTGTGTGTGTGTAAAACTCTGGTCCAGACACAACCATGAAGGACTGCAAAGTGTTTGTTCACCTTGCTTCTAATCCCATCTCCCCATTGCCACCTGCAGGGAGCACACAGAGATAGTTAGATCACCAGGACCCCTGAGTGATGGACCCCCAGGTCTTGCAGGAAAGCACAAGTAACATGGGTCCATCTCTAAGGCACTTGTCAGCCTCCGTGGGAGATGGATTTTTTTCCTGTACAATAGGATTAATTAGTGTTCTCTGAACATTCTAAATGCCAGGCGTGTTCCTTAGGAACAGGGAGGATAGCTTGCCCACTGCTTCCCAGCCAGTTCACCACAGGAAGTGTAAAAATACTGCTCGTGTGTAAAGTGTGACAATACAGCATAGGTATGTCACTTCTCGATGGATTGTCAGAAAGGGCTGCTTCAGAGTCCTGTTTACCCCTCCGAGTCTCCGATCTGAGATAAAAAAGGGTATGTAAGAGGCAGGGCAGGCAGAGACAGAAACAAGACCATGAAAACCAGGAGCCAGAAAGAAGAATGGATCTCAGGGCTTTGTGGGCCTCAGCTGCTCCCTAAGCATGTGCTTCCAAATAGTACCCCACTGGGGCTGTAGCCTGGTGTAGCTGACCTGGCCTGGAGGGTCAGCCTAATACCAGGAGAATGCCAGCTGGAACGCACACGGCAGCAGTTTGTTCCTGGTTGAAGCCAAGCAGCTTGAATTTGTCGGGTCAGCAGATGTCACGGGAGGCCTGGGATTGCAGGAGCCCATGTTACAACCCACCCATGGTTGGAGCTGCTTGCTCACTCGTAATTTCCAAGCAGTTGCAAAGGTTGTTTCCAAAAGGAAGCCCCAGGGCCTCAGACAGCATGCCCTCTAGTGTACTTGCTAAGACAGAGATTCCTTCTCCCATGCTGAGTCAGTCTCCGGTGATCTTGAAATCTGTATGCGGAACCTGTGCCTCCGGGAGTATGGACCCTCAGGATCCTCTTTACCCCAGCAGCTATGAGGGACTGGAAGAAGAACTGAGTCAGACAGAAGTCAAGCAGAAATGGGAGCTCAGAGATAAGTCCAGCAGTGGGTGGCTTCCTGGGTGTCTGTCCCTAGTGTCAAGTCCTTTGATCACACTTATGGCCACCAATTCTCTGATCTGTGCAGGGGGCTTTTACAGATAAAGTTTGTAGCTTCTTTATTGGAATGAAGAATAAAAGAGACCCGTTCTTTTTGTAAAACTAAAGGTAGTCCCAATAGGTAGACTAGCCAAAAGCTATGAAGGGGACACAAAGTAGGCATGAAGCTGAGGATGTAGGGGCCTGATGTGGAGGCTATGCCATATGACCCCTAAACAGCCCTGTGTCTCACCCTTGGCCAATAGCAGTTCTTATTGCCTGATACTGATGATAAGGGTAACAGGTTCCTGACTTGTGTGGTTTCTACCTGAAATTAATCTACTCTGGTAGACCAGAGCACCTGCTAGGACATATAGCAGACATTAAGCTAACAGTGTGTGTGTGTGTGTGTGTGTGTGTGTGTGTGTGTGTGTGTGAGAGAGAGAGAGAGAGAGAGAGAGAGAGAGAGAGAGAGAGAGAGAGAGAGAATCACCAAGAAACCATGCTTGAGCAGTATGGCTGTGGTTAATTATGGCAATGGGACAAGCCTGGTCATGCGCAATAATAGGAAGAACAAGGGATATCTTCGAGTGTTCACAATCATGTTTGAGGTTCCCTAAGCAAGTTGTTAAAGGACAGTTTTTGGGCACCTCACCTGACTTACTGAATCCATGTGGGAGATGGGGAAGACTGTCAATTGATTTTTTTTTTTTTAAGGAAGCATCGCTGTGATTTTCTGCACACTCATATTTGGGAACCAATGCTAAGGAAATCTCTTGTTGCTTTCCCAGCCCCAGGGTCAAAGTAATCAGCTGTTGCCTATGATAGACTTCCAAAGAAAGAGCATTATCCACTGTCTATTTCTTGGCTACATCCCCCCCCTACGTCCACTTCTGCTAAAAGACAGCCTTCCAGGAGGCCAGAGTTCTCAGAGATAGATTATTACAGTCATGCTATGAAAAATCTAAGCAGGCCCTTGGCTACCTGGGGCCAGGCCTGCTCCTCCCACCTTGCAAGCCTGCTCACACCACCAGTCACCAGCCAGCCAACAGCAGGAGGATGCACCTGATAGGGAACAGAGGGGGAAGACAAATCCATGATGTCGAGGGGGAATAGTGGGGGGTGGAATGGTTGACCCAAAGGAAGTGAATGGCCAAGCCAGATGGCAACAGGCCCCTCTGACACCAAAAGCTTCATCTTCAGAACAAAACACTCAGGAATCTCAGCTCTCTTCTGAACTGAGGGAGACATTTGAAGAAACTGCAACTTACAGCAGAAATACTCAAGCTGCCTGCAACCTTGCTAAGGGTGTGTTGTTATGACACCCAGAATAGGAAGAGAAAAAACGCACAAAAAAAATTAGGGAAAAGAAGTTGGGGCTGGTCTTATGGATAGTTTACTACACCAGTGAAAACTACAGATAAACGCTGATCATGCCATTGGCGCCACGGGCAGTGCATACCTGTGAGGGGTGGCCTCCACTCACAGAGCAAATCTGCACACTCCCCGGTCTCTGTTCATGTGTGTCACTGCTGTGTTCAGTTACTCTCATGACAAGCATTTGTCGCACATGAAACTATTTCAAAGTGTTTAACTGTGAGCAGCCATTCTGTTAGTATATAAATGCACAAGATGGGGGAGTTGTTTTGTATTTCAAGTCTGGCTAGGGAGACAGCTTGCTTGTTACAGTACTTGCCTTGCAAGCAGAAGGACCTGAGCTCAATCCCCAGAACCCACATTTTTCAAAGCCAGGTTTGAAACCCCAGCATTGAGGAGGCAGATGCAGTCACATCCTTGGGACTTGCTGGTCCAACAGCTTACCCTTGGTAAGCTCCAAGCCAGTTAGAAACCCTATCTCAACGCAATTTTTTAAGGTACAAAGTACCTTAGAAAGAACATCCAAGGCTGTCTTCTGACCTCTATAGACAAACACACACACACACACACACACACACACACACACACACACACACACACGTCAAGCGTAAGGCATACCTCCAACAGAACTTCTAGTTGTGGACCCATCGGTGTATGCTAGCAGCACTGTGTGCAGTTCTGAGATCAGTACAGCTTCTCCCAAGTTAATAAGGCAGAGATCTGAACAAGTAGGGCAGGAGGTAGCCGGCTTGGCTTTGGTGGTTGTACCGAAATGGGAGCTGGGAAGAGTATCCCACCCTAAAGTCACACTTTGAGGGAGAAGCAGAGTGAGACTAGAATGGAAAATGATTGCTCCCAAGACTAGAGAGGAGAGGATCTATCGTAAGGAATAAAAATAACAGGACTGCTGTCCCCATCTCCAGTAAGGCATAACCACTTCCCTTACCATATTCCAAGCCAGATGTGTTCCTTACAGAGGAGACTGAGATCCTAGAAGGGTTCAGTGACCTATTCAGGTTACTCTGGAAAGGTGACGGTCCTAAAAGTGATTTGTCGTGGACAGTGTTACAGATACAGAAGAGACCCAGCAAAGACTCCCATGGGATAGGCTCCCAAGAAAGATTGGAAAACGGGGGCTAGGGTAAGAAGTTAGTATGGGACTGGCGCACGGCATGAGGAGAACATGGGAGAGAAGGAGAAGCGCAGGCCAACATCTCTTTGAAAATGGATCTGTGCTAGGCTAGAGGTGCTCCCTGAGACTCTGATCAAGGGGGAGAGAAAGAAAGCGGCCCTAATCAGCAAAGAACCCTTAAAATGGAGACACAGACATGGAGCCAGAACACAAACTCGGGAGCCTCTGTCTAATTAGCTTCTGTTTACAGAACTTGGAAAGCAGAGATCCAGAAAGCTCTTTGAGTTCTCCCTCCCCCTTTCCTCCTTGTTGCTGACACTCACCACGAATTATCAACCATCCATCTTCCTCCCTGTTGTGCCACGTGCTAGCATCCACCTCCCGAGGCATGACTCTTTCACCATTCCTATTTGAAGTGATGAGGAGCAGCCTGGGGTCCCACATCTACTCGGTGGCCATGGATGGTCTTGAACTCAGATCTCTCATTGCATTGTTTTCGCCATACTCTGGTCTGTCTGGAGCAGCTGCCGAGCAGTTTCAGCCAAGTTCCATGATCTCTGTCTCCATTCCTGTCAAGGCTGCCATGCCGTTAGAACGGGGACAGGCAGGGACAGTCTGAGCTGTTTGGCAGGCAGCCTGAGTACACAGAACAGGCATCAGCATGAGCTAAGTTCCCCCCCCCCTTGCCAAAGTGGCAGGGTGCGGGACACCAGAAAGAACAGTCTAACCACGTGCAAATCTCATGAGAGGTGTGAACACTGCGAACCAGGACGCGATGTATCTCCACCCAAAGGACCAGGGACCAGAGCATAGGCAGAGGTTGGCACCAGATGCAAAGTCACCGGAGACAGAAAAAAGGAAGTAGTTGAGTCCAGTCGGTAGGGCAAATCTATACCCCACTTATAATGGCTAAGGCTAGAGGATAAGTTTAGGGTTGCCTGGACAGTAAAGGGAGTTGAAAGCCAGCCTGGGTAACTGCCCTCTCCTACTTGGTGACTTGGCAAAATTGTGAGGCTATCTCATCTCAATTTTTTTTTCCTTTAAAGAAAAAAAAAGTCTGAAAATCCAGTTGAGTGACACTCAGTTAAGTGTTTGCTTAATATGTTCATAGTTCCAGGTTCACTCTCCAGTACCAGAAGAAAGGGAAGGAGGGAGAGAGAGACTTGGAAGGACCAGAATCTGGGATTCAGAGTGAGGTCTTTATGCGGTGTGTTGCTGTGTGTGGAAGAACCTGTGGCTTGATCTCATGTCAGAATCAGCAGCCAGACTAGGAGAGTTGTGTCCTCGCCTCTTGGGACAAACGGGGTCAATGAGCAGAAGGAGATTCTGACTCTGCCTCCCAGGTCTGTAGAGACCCAATTGGAAAGAGAGACGAGGCTATCCTCAGAGGGGAAGCCTGGGGCAGAAATAAGAGATGATGCCCTAGGTGCGGGAAGGTGGGTAGGCCGCAGGATCTAGAGCCCTGACTGACCCAGAGCCTCACGAAGTGTTTTTTCTGTTTTCTGTGGTGACAGAGGTAAAGGGTGAGGAGAAGCAGTCTACGGAAACACATAGAACTCTTCTCTCCTTCTTTGACTTTTATGAAGAAACCCACTCAGAGCGGAAGATCAGTGGGCACACATGTTCCCGAAGTCTAACGCCATGAGCAGTGACTGGCACCTGGCTTCCTTTTCGTGTTCCCACTCCCATCCACTGGCCTGAGAAATTTATGGGCTCAGCTCCCCACCCCCACCCTAAATGGGTGCCAACACAGGTCATTCAATCTTTAGAGGATAAAGCCTCCTATCTCCGCAGCTGTCAGGAAGCTTCTGCGAGCACCAGCTCTAGTTACAGGGCATGCGCAGTGCAGAGGCAGCTGTCCCCGGCTGTCTCACGCTATGGGCTCTTCTGACTTCGGGAAGTTGGGGGAGGGTCCCAGAGATGAAAATATCTGTGAGCTCTCCTCTCTCTCTCTCTCTCTCTCTCTCTCTCTCTCTCTCTCTCTCTCTCTCTCTCTCTCTCTCTCTCTCTCTCTCTCTCTCTCTCTCTCCCCCCTCCCCTCTCCCCTCTCCCCTCTCTCTCCTCTCCTCTCCTCTTTGCCTCTCCTCCTGTTCCCCACTAATTTAAATTTTCTTACTCCAGACTTTCCCAGGCTTGTCATGTGTACCGTGACCTCGGCCTTGGCTGGGATACACGTGAGCAGGCCATCTTACAAGTCTTTCAGGTCACAATTATGTCGTGTTGGCCAGAGGCCATCAGTCTTCCATGTGCGTGCATACAGTCCTTTTTGTTTGAGCAACAGAATACTCGTGTGTACCTGTCTTCCTCCCAGCGCTAGCCAGTGAGGTGGAAGCTTTGTGTCTTGGGGGCTGTGGGAGATCCTGTGGCACCCCAGGCAGTGGCTTGTATCCTTCGTGTTCAGGAATGAGCTGTGTGTGATGGGGGTATACGCCCAGGGTGGGATGCCCACAGTTAGCTTTGCAGCCCGACAGAAGGGAGCCGTCTCAATCTTGAAGGGGAAACAGAACCCCAAGGTTGGACTTCTACTAAACAACCTTCCTGCATCCTCTGAAAACCAGGGAGGAGTTGGCGCATCTGGGCTTCTTCTCCCTGGCGCCTGAGAACTTCAGAGAGCAGATGGCATTGGGCAGAGTCAGCCTGGTTTACGGATTTGGATGCTGTATGTAGAATTCAACAAGAAGAAACTGCTGGAAGCTGACGAAAGTAGTACTGACCTAAGTGCAGCAGGCAGAGGCCAGGATGCAGAAACACCAGCTTGTCCCAGCCTCAGCACCACCTTCAGGGGCATGGTCCTGACTGACAGGCTTGTGGGGTTTTGTCTGCCCCTCATAGGCAGCAATTACTCTTTGTCAGCTAGAGATGAGGAGGGGCAACATGGCTCTTTTGTGCCTACACAAACCTCCAAATCTTTTAGTTGCCACTGGACAGTTTCCTTCCACAGCATGCAGGGGTCTCTAAAGCAAAGCATTCCACGGAAGCTACCAGCAATGAATTACAGCCTGTCTTATTTGGATCACTTAAAAAGGACATGGTTGATTAAAAGTGTTTCGGAACATAAGATGGAAGGCCCCCAAGTCTCCTGGGCTGTAAAGATCAGAAGTAAACAGCAGAGCATAGAAATTTCCAAGCCTGGGCCAGTGTCTAGAGCAGTGGTTCTCAACCTTCCTAGTGGCGTGACTCTTTAATATAATTCGTCTTGTTGTGATGACCCCCAACCATAAAATTGTTTCATTGCTACTTACTAATTGTAATTTTGCTACTGTTATAAATCATAACATAAATATCTGATATGCAGAATATTGGATGTGTGATCCCCACAAGTTGAGAACCACTGGTCTAAAGGAAGTGCTTAGAATCCAACAAAGCCAGGCCAGAGCAGGCAGAAATGCCATGATTTGAGGCAGGCAGTGACTGAGACGGTCTGCTTCCTGTCATTTATAAAGTTGGTTTCTGTGGGTTTGGAGTGCAGTGGTGTGTGTGTATTACTATTAGCATATGACAACATTCACCCAGAATATAGGTCACAGCATCATAAATTGTTATTGCAGAAAAAAAATCTCTTGAGAACACACATTTGTAAGGTCACATATATCTGCGCATGTGCGCGTACACACACCCACACACCTTGGCTTAATCAAGCCACATTCAATGAAGACACCTCATTACCAATTTAAGGAATTGTTTATATATTTAACAATCATTGCATACCTATTTTATTTAGAGCCTGTACTAAAATTAGGTCAGTTGCACAAATAACAGGCTAGAGCAGAGAAAGTTTGATTTGGGCCCACTTAGCCATTCAATCAAAGAGCTACACTATTTTTAAAACAATCCTGGATGATAGATCCCCCTGCCATGCTTGAATAGGCAGGTGGATGGGCTTTGGCATAAAAACATCAGTGAGCTCCAAGCTGAGGGAAAGCCTGTGGCTAAAAGACATGCAGCTTCTCCAGCTCTCTGCACACTCCTGGAAGCCTTAAAGAAGAGAAATGCAAATGACAAAAACTGTGTTTGGTCTTTCCATGCCCCCTCTGAAACTTCATCTGACTCTTCAGATGGCTGGAGAGTCGGCTAAGGACAGAGTGAGAGAAAGCAGGCACAGGCGTGTAATGGCGGTGCCCAGAGAGTCCAGTATCCAGCTGTACAAAAGTTCATGGCCTCCCTGGACACCTTTACAGCCTGTCTATTGCTGTCTGACCCTCTGTTCAGCCATTTTGGGCACTAGACTCGTGTGATTTATGCGTTTGGTTGTTTTCCTGTGTGTATTCTATGTGTCGTATACATGACTGATACCCTCTGAGGCCAGAAAGAGGGAATCTGGAACTAGAGTTACAGACTGGTGTAGTTCTCTAGGATCCGAACCTGGGTTCTCTGGAAAAAAAAAAAAAAAACAGCTAGTGTTTTTAACCACTGAGCCATCTCTCCAGACCTCAGGTAATTGTTTCCTAAGCCAAAATGAAAAGTATTTTCATTTCTCCATTTCCTTTTGGCCCAAGCCCTGGAGGGTGGGGAAAGCTGTAGGTGCAGCAGGACTTGTTCCTGAACTTGCCATTCCCAAGGCTGAGGACCATGACTGCCGGACGCTGGAGAACAGAAGGAATGGGATTTGAGCCCTTCCATTTAGAGAATCAGAGAATCCTTCATGATCCCAAAGGCATAGAACAGACTTCTGGGGTCAGCCAGTTGGGAATTTCTGTGACCCCTTCTCCTGGTACAAAGTCTGTTCATCCGTGTCTCAGAGTTTCCCCAAAGGGAACAGATGTAGAAAAGCCTTACTCGGTAGCTGAGTGGTTGGACCACTGGGGTCTTCAAGACCAGCTTCATTTCAGCTCTACCATTTCAGCCAAGCCTTAAGGTTACTGGATCAGGCTGGGCCTACTGGGCTGGAGAGCTGAGTCACCCACAGGAAGAGACAACAGGGACCGTAAATCACCCTGCATTTAAGGGTGGCTTTCTAAAAGCCTGGCTTCAGCTCAGAGTCTTTATTTATATCTCTCCCAGGAATATTTTTCAAACTCATGACAGTGCAGTCGGTACTGCTTTGGGCACACTCCAAGCACCTGGTCCCTTCTATAATGAGCCTCGCAGGTGACAGGCCTTCAGATGCTTGAGCCCAGTTCTGAGCCTGGCGTGACTCAAGTCCACACGTACGCCCACTCCCTGCCAAGGCCAAGATCCCTTTCTCCTGCAAAGGGGAAGTACAGCCAAGTTCATGGCACAGCGTTGCATGGAGACACACAGTAAGCATGCACGGAACCTTAATACACAAGCCGCTACAAAGCCTGGATTCTCCACACGATCCCAAGACTTCCCTGCTCACTGGGTCATCTGGCACAGAAGAAGCATCCCTCCTGCAGTCAGATGCCCACCTCACGGCTTCAGAAGAACTTGGCTGATGAATAAATGAAACTAGGTTCTGTACCTTGGCATCCTGGGTTCTGCTGCTGATGTCCTTACAATTGCAGATACAGATGAACCAGGCAGGCGGGTGTGGTGGTACAAGCCTGTAATCCCAGCTCTCAGCAGGTGGATTTTGTCGGCTTGAGCCCAGCCTGGGCTACGTTGAGGCTTCCAGGAAAGCCAGGACTCCAAGAAAAGTTTGTTCGTTTGTTGTCTCAAACAAACAACAAACAAACAAACCAAAAGAACCAGACAACAGAGGTGTTGGAACATCTTCAGGTGAAAGAGTTATTGGCCACAACCCTCCCTCTTGAATTTTCTGAAAGAGAGAAACAAAATTTGTTAAGCAGAGGCAAGGAATGGGGATAAGCTTGTCTCTTCCTTTTAATGAAAGCTCATCCCTTTGACCTATTTGTGTTTCTGTATCTTCCACCCTAACCTTTTCATTTTCTTCCCTGCTTTGCAATTAAATCATTTAGTATAATTTAACAGACTAGTAATTGTTGTTTATTTATTTCCCTGGGTTTGTTTATCATTGTTTATTCTTTTTCTAAATCTCCCACAAGAAAAGGAGAAGCCTCCTTCTACCTGCGTCACTGTGAGTTACAGAGAAAACAAAACCCATCACCTAGGACCACAGAGGGCAGCGGCTGCAGCGAATCTGAGTCCAAGCCACCCTTGAGGTCCCACCTAATGACTTAGCTCTGAGATGACAGACCCAGAGCTGAGTGGTCCTTTCAGCACATCTGTCTAGGCCAGGGCCTGTCCTCTGAGCTTTATGCCACCTCACCAAGGTGACACAGAATGGAGCCCACTCTATCTACACTGTCTTCTGAGGTCTAGGCACAATAATTGTAACAATGCATTGATCACTCACCCTTTGCCCAGTACCAAGCAAGTATATGAACTCCACAGATGAAGGATGTCATAGTCAGTGGGGCCGCCACAAAGGAAGAGGCAAAGATTGATTGTCTTCCATTAGCAGTGAAATAATGGCCAACTCTACTTAGAGTTTCCTTCTCAGCTCTCAGAGATCCATATCCCTCAGGAATCTCAGTGGGAAAGGGAGATGTAGGGAAGGAACTCAAGGAAAAACAGGAGGAGAATGTCACAAACTGACAAAAGTCCGGGTCAGACCAGTGGGGAGTTTCTTTGCCTCCTGGTAAAGGCAGCAGCGCTGATGGCAAACAGTTGTGGAGCAACTGAGAAGGCTCCCCCAGTCGAGTGCTTGCCCCATTAATATGAGGTCCTGAGTCTGATCCCCAGCACCCATGTCAAAACCAAGCACAGGACTGTGCAGTAGAAACAGGAAACTCCTTGGGGCTTCCTAGCCAGCCAAGATAGTTGAATTATTGAACTTCGGGGTTAGTGAGAGAACTTGTCTCCAAAGTATAAGGTAGGGAGTGACTGAAGAAGACACCTAATATTAATTTCTGACCTCCATGGATGTACACACAGAAAGACACAAAGAAATGGAGCATCTTCTCCCATCTCCTGAACCAGACTTTTTTGTAATTTTCTTGAGCAACAGAGTGTGATTCAAAGCAACAGTGCCTTTCACTTTCTTGGGACCCTAATCCTGCCGCGTGAACAGACCCAAGTTCTCCTGCAGGAGGATGAGTGAGTACATGTGGGGTAGAATGAATAAATGACCCAGGCTATCCTTGTCCAGCCAAGCGACCCACCACCTAGCCCATAAGCATATAAGCCCTTGCAGCCAAGACCAGAGATGTCCTGCCCAACTTAACTGGCCTTGGGACTGGTCTTCAGACTGGGCAGTGATGAAGAAATGTTATCACCCATCCCCAGCTGTGGGGTCAGATCCTCGTGCAGAATCTAATCTATGCAATATCACCCCCATACCAAGAGAGCTGCTAATGTTGGACCACTTGATGTCACTCAATATGTATTTCATGGTGTAGTCTGAACTTGAGCTCCATAGAGTAGCATGCAATGGACCTCAGATACTGGCAAAGGGTGGAGCAATAGGAACTACCCCATGCGTGTACTAATGTCACTTCCTGGCTCTCCTCCATCTCCCCAAGACATGTGCTTGGGAAAAAAGTTACCTGATCACCACTGCCTTTGTCCACCGAATTCACTCGGGGATGGATTAATCCCTACTCAATTTCTTCCCCACCTCCCCGATCCTGTCCCCAGTCTGGCTGCCCAGATGATGTAAGCGGTAGCCAATCTTGCAGCCAGCATCGTCAGCGGCTGGCTCACTTCCGTGTCCATTAAGGGAAGGCAGACACTTTAGAGGAAGAACTGGAAAATATTACCACCCACCCCCTCTTCTCCCTCTCCCAGCCTTTGCCCCACTCTATACTCCCAGGCTACATACACAGGAACCCCAAGAGACCAGAGCTGGGAAGTCTTGAAGACAAAGAAAAAAGAAACAGGAATAAGAGCCTCCCGGCCCCATGGGCTGAGCCACAAGACTACTTTGGGCATGAGAACGAGTCTTAGGAGAAAAACCCAGAGCATCTGGAGAGCCATGCCAGCTTCCTCCCCTTATGCCCACACTTGGCTGCAGCAGCAGCCTGACGAACTGGTACCAGTGAAATGGGCTTTGGCGCTGAGGAGTCAGGAGGTAGATTCCCACCACTGAGGGGCTATGGGGCACATGCCTATAATCCAGCTCACTCAAAAAACGAGGACAGGAAGACTACAGGTTCAAGGTCAACTTGGATTATGCAGAGAAACCCTGCTTTTTTAAAAAAAATCACTTAAAATTTAACTTTCTCTTTAACAAAGAAATGGAGTTTGTTGTGACATATTCATACATATACATCATGACATTTTCTTACTCATTTCCCCTCTGCTCTTTCTCATCCCCCCAACTTTGCTGCTGCCCTTCCAAGTAACCCACCCGTCTGCTTTCATGACACCTGTATCACTCTCTCTTCTATTGTTGCCCCCTCTTCCCAGGAGACCCCTCACATTTCCCTTTCCACTTTCATTTTATTCATATATCTGTGTCAATTTATTTGTGTGTGTATGTTTGTTTATTTATTTATTAGTTAGTTGACATCTTCAGTTTCACTCCTAAGAACCAGAGGAGACTCAAGATTGTTGACTTGGACAAGCGTAGGCAGACAGAACCTGGTCCATTTGCTGAGTTCAGAATTTTCAAAACCTTTAATGTCTCTAGAATTTCTCCAAGCTTTTAATGCAGCCATAGGAAGCTACCACTAATGAGCCATTGCTTCCTGCCTTGAAAATTTCTGCTTTTTGAGCATGCCCCACAAAAAAAAATCCCATGACTGGACCATAGATTGACTGCTTGAAATCTATAAAATGTCAGACAAGCGTCTCTTAGTTTCCTCAGCTGAGAGCAAGATAAAAATCCATGCATCCCAGAGCAGTGAGGTCAAGCACACTTGATCTGCCAAATAAAGCCAATGCACCCTCATATATGAACGACAAGAGCTGAGCAGAAATTCTCTGTCTGAGCTGGATGGGCCTTGCATGGATGTTTGTTACCATTTTGATAGTAAGGGCCTAGGGGAAGGAAATAAGGGTATTGCAAGTTCTTGAAGGGGATCTTAGCTTCTTCCTCTCTGCCTCTGAGTCTTGAACTCCTCCAGGTGACAGTTTTTCTCCACCACATGCTCCTGACTACAAGTCCAAAACTAATGGAGCCAAGCAACTCAAAAACTAAAACCTCTGAAACTATGAGCCAAAATAAATGTAGTTGTTCTGTTTGTTTGTTTTGCCATTTAAGATGATTTTTCTCCTGGGGTATTTTTTCCCAGTGGTGGAAAGCTGTCCCCTGCTTCAAGGTTGGATGTTGTACATTCAATGCATGCAACTTTATAAAATCAAGAGGGGGGAAAAAAGAAAGAAAACCAAGGTGCTTGTGGCATTTGTCTGTGAAAATCAAACAGAATTTTCTTGATCTACAGGAGATATAGGAGGGAGCGTACTCTGGGAAAGGCTGTTTTTAGGCAGTCCCAGCCTAGAGACAGATTTTGAACGAGGAATGGAAGATGGTAGCGTGGAAAGAAATGGCTCACAGTATGCCTTGTGCATCTCTGCTCAACTTGGAACCAAGCCTAGAGGAAGGCTGTTCAAAAGAGGGGGAGACTGGAGCAGCGGCGGGAACCGGACGCGCACGGCACCGGCGGCGGCCGGAACCGGACGCCCATGGCACCAGCGGCGGCCAGAACCGGACGCGCATGGCGAGCGACGTAGCTGGCACAGCGGCCAGGACCGGCGGGTACTGACACAGTGGCAGACAACGCAGGCGACAGGGACCAGTGCAACACCAAGAGCAGATCGCCCCAGGACAATTAAATCAAAGAGGTAGGCCTTTGGTTGGCGAAATCCCGGGCAAACAGGGAACCTGGTTCTTTACCTGAAGACCCGTCTGAGGGGTGAGAGGGATCTTGGCCCCTGGCAGGAGCCAGGAAACAGAACGAGGGAATTTTGCAAGAGGAGCCTCTGGCCAGCAGGGAAACCTGATCTGGTTTTAAAAGACCAATTAGAGATCGTCAATAGGAGGAGATGGGCAGGCGCCAAGGCAAAAATTCTCCCAATAAGCTGAAAAACAACATGAAAGCACCAGAACCCAATGATCTTACAACAGAAGGACTTGAACACCCTAACACAGAAGAAGTGGAAAAAATCGACTTTATGAAAGCAATAGAGTCCCTTAAACAATATGTAAAAAACACCTTTATAGAAATGGATGAGAAGTATAACAAAAAGTTTGAAGAATTGAGTAAATACGTACATGAGACCCTGGGAAACCAAGAAAAAATGAACAAACAGGTAATGGAAACAGTTCAAGAATTGAAAACTGAAATGGAAGCAAGGAAGAAAGCACAAACTGGGGACCAGCTGGATACGGAAAATCTAGGTCAACGAGCAGAGCCTACAGAAACAAGCATAATCAATAGAATACAAGAAATAGAAGAAAGAATCTCAGATTCTGAAGACACCATAGAGAAAATAAACGCACTGATCAAAGAAAACAGCAAAGCCAACAAATTCTCATCACAAAACATTCAGGAAATATGGGACACAATAAAAAGACCAAACCTGAGAATAATAGGAATAGAAGAAGGGGAAGAATTACAGCTCAAAGGCCCAGAAAATATATTTAACAAAATTATGGAAGAAAACTTTCCCAACATAAAGAAAGATATTCCTTTGAATATCCAAGAAGCATACAGAACACCAAACAGACTGGATCAAAGAAAAGCATCCCCTCGCCATATAATAATCAAAACACAAAATATACAGGTTAAAGAAAGAATATTAAGAGCTGCAAAGGAAAAAGGCCAAGTAACTTATAAAGGTAAACCGATCAGACTTACACCTGACTTCTCTATGGAAACCATGAAAGCCAGAAGGTCCTGGATAGAGGTTCTTCAAAAACTAAGAGACCATGGATGCAAACCCAAACTTCTATACCCAGCCAAGCTAGTATTCACTATCAATGGAGAAAACAAGACATTCCAGGATAAGAACAAATTTAAACAATACGTAGCCACAAATCCAGCGCTACAGAAAGTAATAGAAGGAAAATCGCAACCCAAGGAATCCAACATTGCCAACACTGACTACAATAACTCAGGAATCTAGCGAACCTTCACCAGTACAACTCAAAGAAGGGACACACACAAACTCTACTACCGAAAACAGTAAGAATAACCGGAGTAAACAACCACTGGTCACTAATATCACTTAATATTAATGGTCTCAATTCACCTATAAAAAGGCACAGGCTAAGGGATTGGATACGAAAACAGGATCCAACATTCTGCTGTTTGCAAGAAACACATCTCAACCACAAAGACAGGCATCTACTCAGAGTAAAAGGTTGGGAAAAGGTCTTTCAAGCAAATGGTCCTAACAAAAAAGCAGGTGTGGCCATACTAATTTCCAACAAAACTGACTTCAAACTAAAATCAATCAGAAGAGATCGAGATGGACACTTTATACTCATAACAGGAACAATTCATCAGGATGACATCTCAATCCTGAATATCTATGCCCCTAATATAAAAGCACCCACTTATGTAAAAGAAATATTTCTAAAACTCAAGGCAGACATAAAACCACACACACTAATAGTAGGAGACTTCAACACACCTCTCTCTCCAATGGACAGGTCAATCAGACAGAAACCTAATAGAGAATTAAGAGAATTATTGGAGGTAATGAAGCAAATGGACTTAACAGACATCTACAGAACACTCCACCCAAATAGGAAAGAATATACCTTCTTCTCTGCAGCTCATGGAACCTTCTCAAAAATTGACCATATACTCGGAAACAAAGGAAACCTCCACAGATACAAAAGAATATCAGTGTCCACCTGTGTCTTATCAGATCACCACGGATTAAAGTTAGATGGCAACAACTATGCTACCCCCAGAAAGCCGACAAACTCATGGAAACTGAACAGTCAACTACTGAACCACACCTGGGTCAAGGAAGAAATTAAGAAAGAAATTAAAGTCTTCCTTGAATTTAATGAAAATAAAGAGACAACATACTCAAACCTATGGGACACGATGAAAGCAGTGCTAAGAGGAAAGTTCATAGCACTAAGTGCCCACTTAAAGAAAACAGAGAAAGCATACATTGGGGACTTAATGGCACACCTGAAAGCTTTAGAAAAAAAAGAAGCAGAGGTGCCCAGAAGGAGTAGAAGACTGGAAATAATCAAACTGAGGGCAGAAATCAACAAAATAGAAACACAGAAAACAGTCCAAAGAATCAATGAAACAAAAAGTTGGTTCTTGGAGAAAATCAACAAGATCGACAAACCCCTATCCAAACTAACTAAACAACAGAGAGAGAACACGCAAATAAATAAAATCAGAAATGAAAGGGGGGACATAACCACAGACACAGAGGAAATCCAGAGAATCATTAGATCTTACTATAAAAGCCTGTATGCCACAAAACTGGAAAATGCAAAAGAAATGGACATTTTTTTAGATAAGTACCATATACCAAAGCTAAACCAAGACCAGGTGAATGATCTAAATAGACCTGTTAGTCGCGAAGAACTAGAAACTGTTATCAAAAATCTCCCTTCCAAAAAAAGCCCAGGACCAGATGGGTTCAACGCAGAATTCTACCAGAACTTCCAAGAAGAGCTAATACCTATACTCCTTAACGTATTTCACAATATAGAAACAGAAAAGTCATTGCCAAATTCCTTTTATGAAGCTACAGTTACCCTGATACCAAAACCACACAAAGACCCAACCAAGAAAGAGAATTACAGGCCTATCTCACTCATGAATATCGACGCAAAAATTCTCAATAAAATACTGGCAAACCGAATTCAAGAACACATCAGAAAAATTATCCATTATGATCAAGTAGGCTTCATCCCAGAGATGCAGGGCTGGTTCAACATACGCAAATCTATCAATGTAATCCACCATATAAATAGACTGAAAGAAAAAAACCATATGATCATTTCATTAGATGCGGAAAAAGCATTCGACAAAATTCAACACCCCTTTATGATAAAGGTCTTGGAGAGAATAGGGATACAAGGGTCATACCTAAATATAATAAAAGCTATCTACAGCAAACCGACAGCTAACATTAAATTAAATGGAGAAAAACTCAAAGCCATCCCACTAAAATCAGGAACAAGACAAGGATGTCCACTCTCTCCATACCTCTTCAATATAGTGCTTGAAGTTCTAGCAATAGCAATAAGACAACATAAGGGGATCAAGGGGATTCGTATTGGAAAGGAAGAAGTTAAGCTTTCGTTATTTGCAGATGACATGATAGTATACATAAGCGACCCCAAAAATTCTACCAAAGAACTCCTACAGCTGATAAACACCTTTAGTAGCGTGGCTGGATACAAGATCAACTCCAAAAAATCAGTTGCCTTCCTATACACTAAGGATAAGGAAACAGAGAGGGAAATCACAGAAGCATCACCTTTCACGATAGCCACAAAGAGCATAAAATATCTTGGGGTAACCCTGACCAAGGAAGTGAAAGATCTATTTGACAAGAACTTCAAGTCTTTGAAGAAAGAAATAGAGGAGGACACCAGAAAATGGAAGGACCTCCCTTGCTCTTGGATTGGGAGGATCAACATAGTAAAAATGGCAATTCTACCAAAAGCAATCTATAGATTCAATGCAATCCCCATCAAAATCCCATCAAAATTCTTCACAGATCTGGAGAAGACAATAATCAACTTTATATGGAAAAACAAAAAACCCAGGATAGCCAAAACAATCTTATACAATAAAGGAACGTCTGGAGGCATTACCATCCCTGACTTCAAACTCTATTACAGAGCTACAGTATTGAAAACAGCTTGGTATTGGCATAAAAACAGAGAAGTCGACCAATGGAATCGAATAGAAGACCCTGACTTTAACCCACAAACATATGAACACCTGATTTTCGATAAAGGAGCTAAAAGTATACAATGGAAAAAAGAGAGCATCTTCAACAAATTGTGCTGGCAAAACTGGATGTCAATCTGTAGAAGAATGAAAATAGACCCATATCTATCACCATGCACAAAACTCAAGTCCAAGTGGGTGAAAGACCTCAATATCAGTCCAAACACACTGAACCTGATTGAAGAGAAAGTGGGAAGTACTCTACAACACGTGGGCACAGGAGACCACTTCCTACGTATAACCCCAGCAGCACAGACAGTAAGGGCCTCATTGAATAAATGGGACCTCCTGAGACTGAGAAGCTTCTGTAAAGCAAAGGACACTGTTGCTAAGACAGAAAGGCAACCCACTGACTGGGAGAAGATCTTCACCAACCCCACAACTGACAAAGGTCTGATCTCCAAAATATATAAAGAACTCAAGAAACTAGACCGTAAAAGGCTAATCAACCCAATTATAAAATGGGGCACTGAGTTGAACAGAGATCTCTCAACAGAAGAAGTTCAAATGGCCAAAAGACACCTAAGGTCATGCTCAACTTCCTTAGCGATCAGGGAAATGCAAATCAAGACAACTTTAAGATACCATCTTACACCTGTCAGAATGGCGAAAATCAAAAACACCAATGATAGCCTTTGCTGGAGAGGTTGTGGAGAAAGGGGTACACTCATCCATTGCTGGTGGGAATGCAAACTTGTGCAACCACTCTGGAAAGCAGTGTGGAGGTTTCTCAGGAAATTTGGGATCAACCTACCCATGGACCCAGCAATACCACTCTTGGGAATATACCCAAGAGAGGCCTTATCACACAACAAAAGTATATGCTCTACTATGTTTATAGCAGCATTGTTTGTAATAGCCAGAACCTGGAAACAACCTAGATGCCCTTCAATTGAAGAATGGATGAAGAAAGTATGGAATATATACATATTAGAGTACTACTCAGCAGTAAAAAACAAGGACTTCTTGAAGTTTGCAGGCAAATGGATGGAAATAGAAAACACCATCCTGAGTGAGGTAAGCCAGACCCAAAAAGAGGAACATGGGATGTTCTCACTCATATTTGGTTTCTAGCCATAAATAAAGGACATTGAACCTATAATTCGGGTTCTTAGAGAAGCTAAATAAGAAGGAGAACCCAAAGAAAATCATATAGGCATCCTCCTGAATATTAAACTTCATCAGGCGATGAAAGGAGACAGAGACAGAGACCCACATTGGAGCACCGGACTGAAATCTCAAGGTCCAAATCAGGAGCAGAAGGAGAGAGAGCACAAGCAAGGAACTCAGGACCGCGAGGGGTGCACCCATACACTGAGACAATGGGGATGTTCTATCAGGAACTCACCAAGGCCAGCTGGCCTGGGTCTGAAAAAGCCTGGGTCAAAACTGGTCTCGCTGAACATAGTGGACAAGGAGGACTACTGAGATCTCAAGAACAATGGCAACGGGTTTTTGATTCTACTGGACCTATTGGTTTCGTGGGAGCCTAGGCAGTTTCGTGGATGCTCACCTTACTAGACCTGGATGGAGGTGGGTGGTCCTTGGACTTCCCACCGGGCAGAGAACCCTGATTGCTTTTTGGGCCGACGAGGGAGGGGGACTTGATTGGGGGAGGCGGCGGTGGGGAAGAGACAGAAATCTTTAATAAATAAATAAATAAATTTAAAAAAAAGTGGGGGAGACTGATGAGGACCTCTCTTTCTTCTAGAAATGCACCCTTCTCCTCTAGTGACTTCTTCCTCCCACACAATGCCAGTTGTATTCTGCTAAAAGCTGCTAGCTATGAAATTCTGTTGCCCAGACTACCGATGTGTACATGAGCCACGGGAGAGTTTCTGAATTCGACCCCAGAGAAAAGGGCAGGTCTTCCTTGAGGTAAAGATTTCAGGTTGCCACTCAGCTGTCATGGGCACCCTTAGTGCCAGCCTAAGAAAGAAAGGCCTATGTGTGGATGAGCAGAAACAACATGAGGAGCAGTGAGTCCTACCATTTTGTCCCCTCTGTGTCCCCAGCTGTCACTGAAGTCAGCACAACTCGTCAGCCTTTGGTTCGGTTACAGAAACTAACAATTCCCCTTTGAGCTTCAGCTGGTCATGACAATTCTGCTGCTTGTGCGTGATCATGGTTGTTATAACCTTTGTCCTTCCTCTCAAGAAAAACCCAACTCCCTGGGAGAAAAGACATCATAAATCAACTAGAAAACCATGCAGGTAGGTGTGACAGTTGTGTAGCTTGGTCTTTGTGGGACTCCTAGCAGTGGGAACAGGGCCTGTCCCAAATGCTTGAGCTGACTTTTGAGAACCTAGTCCCCATACTGGGTCGCCTCACCCAGCCTTAATACAAAGGGAAGAGGTCAGTCCTTCCTCAACTTGATATGCCACTCTCTGTTGACACCCATGGGAGGCCTGCTCATTCTGAACAGAAACAAAGCAAGGAGTCGCTAGGGGAAGGGTGCCAGAGGGGAGGGGAGGTGGGGGAAATGAGAGGAGAGGAGGGAAGGGAAACTGTGGTCAGGATGTAAAATAAATTTTTAAAAATTTTAATTAATAAAAAATAGATATAAAGACATGCAGGATTACACCGGAGCAAGAAGTATATAGCTCGGTGGTAGAGCATTTGCCTAGCATGCACAAGGTCCTGGGTTCAATCCCCAGCACTCTTTTCACCAAAAAAATTAAATGAATTTATTCATGCATTTATTTTTCCCACTTTACGCCTTCCTTCTTTCTTTCTTCCTATTTTGTTCTTTTTATTTCTGGTTTTTTTGTGGGTTTGTTTTTGATACAAGATCTCATGTAGCCCAGGCTGGTATTGAACCCTGGTTCTTGTGCCTCTGCTTCCCAAGGAGTGAGAGTACAGGTGTGCGCCACCATGCTTGGCTATTCCTCCGTTTGTGAAATTTTTTTCCTTGTAACTAAACTGGCTCAAGCCCTACTGACACTCACTCACAGAATTTGAAAACAAAGAAAAATCAATCTTCCTTTTTTTTTTTTCTCCTTTGGTATATTTTAGGAAACATTCCTTTTCTAGAACACTTGGTTAGCCATGGAACACTTTTCAGAACACGGTGACATTCTTGTGTCTGTCACCTGTCACCCTGAGTGCTGCAGGGACTCTGTCCCAGACCATTACGGCAGAGGGAAGCTGACTCCCCTTCTAAAGGTCTCCCCTAAAGAGCATTCCACAGCCCCCTTCTTCCCATTCCGGCATTAAGCACATCCCTTCCCCGCCCAAACGCACTCCCTTCCGGAGCACCTGTTGCTACAACAAAGAGAAGCTTGGGGTTGAAGTTTCTGGGCTCGTCCAGGTGATAAACGGGGTCCATTCAGGGGAGATAATGCCATTCGCTGGATTAGCTCTTTTCAGTCATCGGGGAAAGCTCTGGGTGGGGAGAGGCATTCAGAGAGCTCCGTGGATATAAAAAGGTGATTCTATTTGAATGGGAGACCTGTCAGCAGGCAAAGCCCTCTGCCAGCTGACACACAGGCAACTTCAATAGCTCCAGTGCAGCAGGCAGGGTGGGATTTGTGCCTCTGGACTCAGTCAGACAGCTGCCTCCACCCTAAAGGGACAGGCCTTTCTCTTTGCCTTGGGCACAAGGGCTCTCTCTCAAGGGTCTTGTCAGCACGGCCTACGCAAGAGCAGACCGAGCTGATATCCTCTCAGAAGCGGGGTCTGCAGGAATTTATCACAGACCCGGCAGTTTGAGAGCCGTGGACACAGCCCTTGCGATGCCTCAGGACCCGTGGTCATTGAGACCTCTGTTATTCTGGGGCAGTGGACAGGAACTGTATATGGTAAAGGAGCTGGGTCAGAAGTGACCACCAGAGCCAACTGCCATGCATGGCTGCCTCCTAATAACACTTCATATTTATGGACATGAAGGTTTGAATTTCATATGATTTCCATGTGTCATGAAATAGTATTCTTCTTCACAATCGTTTAAAATGCCAAAGATCAGGGCTGGAGGGATGGCTCGGTAGTTAAGAGAACTTGCTATTCTTGAAGAGGACCTGAGTTCAGTTCCCAGGACCCACATGAGGTGGCTCACAACCTGTAACTCCAGTTCTCATGTTCTCTTCTCGCCTTTTAGGACACCTGCATATGTGTGTAGTCACACACACACACACACACACACACACACACACACACACACAGAAATAAAAGATGACTCTTAAAAATAAGAATATAAAACTTTCCCTTTCCTTCACAGACTGTACAAAACAAAAGGTTGAGACGATTTTGATCACAGACCAAAGCTCATCAACCAGTCTAGAGGGCTCCCCCCGAGAGAGAGAAAAGGATGGAGAGATACCATCTTACTTAACTCTATGAAGAGTCCTAAATGGACCGAGCTGATTCATAACTCGCATACATACAGCACTGTAATATTAACAGACAGCATCTGTGGCCTCCTTCAACAAACACACAGCACTGTGAGTTAAGTGTTATGCCAGTGTCTACATGAGGGAACTGAGATACAACCGAGAGCTCACAGAAAGTGAGAAGACTCAAGGTCAGAACCTTGCCGTTTTTCATTGCACTCACAAAATACTGAAGGAACAACAATCTAAAGGATGATAGCTTTAATTTGGCTCCCATATTTGGAAGTCTGGGCTGTGGCTGGCTCCATTGTGGTGGGCCTGAGGCAAAAATTGAGACGTGGCAATAGAAGGCTATAAACAGAGGAAAGCTGCTAGCCTCTGAGCGCGCACCGCTACGCCTCGCTCTTCCTTCTTGTCCTTCAAGAAGTGACACGAAGGCGGTGGGGGTGCCAAGGACAAGGTGTAACCTTCAAGGGTACACTGTATCTGAGTGGCATTTCTCGCTGTGCAGAACACCTGGCAAAGGCAGCTTAAGGAAGGAAACGCACTCTGGCTCCCAGATGAGCAGCACGGCTATCATGGCAGGAATGACATGGTAGCAAACACAGGGCTAGTTGTGGCTCCAGACCTGGGAGGCAGCCTCATGCGTCCTCAGTCAGGAAGCAAAAGAAGGGGATGCTGGTGCTTGGCTGCTTTCTTCCTTTTTCCTTTGTTAATTTAGTCTGAGTCTCCAGTCCATGGACAGTACCACCCACTGTCAGAGCAAATTTTTCTGTCTCTGTCCAACCTCTCTGGAAGGGCTCTTGGAAACCTCACTCTCCCAGAGCTGTGTCTTCTAGGTGATCCTCACCCAGTCAAGTTGACGGTCAAGATCGATCATCACACCCAGTGACACGTTTGCTCCAACCGGGCCCTGCCTCCTAACTTCTGTCACTTTGTAATAATGCCATTCAGTTATGGACTCATTGATGGGTTGATCCATTAAGTCAGTGTCCTCATGATCTGGCCACTTCCCAGACTCTCCGCTTCTGAACACTGCATTGGAGAACAAGCCTTCTACACATAAGATTCAGTGATTAGAAGCACTGCCTGCTCTTCCAAAGGTCCTGAGTTCAATTCCCAATAAATGCATGATGGCTCACAACCATCTGTAATGAGGAACCTCTTGAGGAAGAGACCTGATCAGTCATCCTCAACAACTTAGACCATGAAACCCAATATGGATAAGTTCATCAGAGCCTCCATATACGGGCTGCCTGTGCAGGCTTCAGCATTGCCAGGGCACAAATTTCATTCATTTTTTTTTTTACATCTAAACTCTGAGGCAGAGAGACCACATCCCACCACATCCAGGAGATGCTTGAATTGTGCATTCATTTTGCCCAATGTTTTTAAGGACTTTGGAGGCAGTAGCTGGGAACGAACACCTGGACTAAGCACAGAAGCAAGTAACTCAGAACGTCCTGGTCCTCCTGATTCTCTTAAGGTCATGGCCATATAGGAAACAGGTGTTTTTCTCATGAGATTAAGGCTTGCCCCTACATAAGGACTCTGAGGAAGGCAAGTTCAACAATGAATTATAATCCCACAGTCTCAGCCACCACTGTTAGCAACTTCCCCGGATATTCAGAGGCCAGTTTAAGACCTGTCTCAAATGCCCGACTTTATGTCATTTCCGTGGTAAAGTAAGGCTCCACTGTTTGCGGGCACAACTAAAAGCACATCTGATCCTCTAAGCACTCTTCCACCTATTTACTTTAAGGTCACCTCATTTCTTTAGATAAATCACCAGACATGGGGTACTCGTGTAGATTCCTGTCTCCATATGGATTCACACTGTGGTCTCACTTAGACAGCTGCTCCCTAACTCATATCAGGTTTTCGCTATAAGATGGGGTCGTAGCAACAGTGTGGAATTGATCCTGTTGCCTCTAACAGATACACTGTGCATATAACATCTAAAATGCTGTTTGCAGCCCGTTAGGGATCCCAAGAGTGTCTTGTTCTTTCTCCTGGATCTGGAGACTTACTTGTTTCTTCCTGTCTTTGCTGCTCTACTTAGCTAGGATGTTTTCCCTTCCACTGGAATTGAAGGTGTGTGGCACCACTGCCTTGTGGGGTTCTGGTCTGTCGAGTAGGAAGGTCACCCCACCCCTTCGCACTGGCTGGGCAGTCCCCATCTTTCCAGCTCTCAGGAAATGGCATTCCAGAGAGGCTCCCTTTCGCTGTCCCACTTTCTCTCTTCAACAGACGCCTATCAGTTCTGCCTTTACATGGTCCAATTTTATGCTAAGCAAAAGAAGCAATCTTGTTTATGTCTGAAGTAAATACTTATTGCTATTCTGCCTTGAAAGCTATCCCCATAAAATATGTTGAGGGACTACCAGCCTTCCACAGCCCAGTATCCATGTGTGGTCCTGCCAAGGGACCTGTGCATGCCCCGTGTTCATCCTCTGGGATGATGGTGGAATTCCTGGCAGTAGCTATGGAGATGGAGCAAGTGAACATACGGAGTGAGGAACTGGGAAACCAGGGACAGTCATGGAAGCCAACTCCACCCAGCACGGCCAGCAGGAAGCACTCGGCTTTTGAGAAGAGTTTGAAGAAAAGTGCCTATCTGTGTCCAGTGTGATGGAGGTTGGCTGGGAAAACACAAATTGCCAGGGCCATTTTGGCCTGCTGATCCTGGAACATGTTGCCAGGTTTCAGTGGAACAGTGTGTCTCTGCGGGAGGTCTCTCTGAAGGCCAGCATCATGGGGCTAACCACAGGTGGGACACTGAGTGTTTTGGAAGAGGAGAACCACACTGAAGACATTCTGTGTCAAACTATGGCAGAGGTGATCTAACAAGAGTGGGCACAGCACTGGGGTGACATGGAATTGGACACAGACCAGGCCAGGGGAAACACAGACAGGACTGGCAAGTTCATCCCTTTACACCTGGCAGAGGTTGTAAGTGACCTTTCAGGCATCCCTCCCTTGAAGAAGAAGGGGAAGTCAACAAACATTATCTCAGAATGGGGAAAGAATGCCCAGTTCTCTGCTCAGCACGCTTCAGGGAAATGTAACCAAGTGTGCGCAGTTGAAAACTGCAGATGCCTGGATACTGTGGCTGCTTCGAAATGAACAGAAACGATAGTCGGGAGCAGCTGAGTGCCCGTCATCACTGTCAACAGAAAAGGCAAGGTGCACGGCTGGAATCCCTGATGATCACGTGGAAAGACGTTGCTAAGCATTGCTTTCTCTCTGCTGTACAGACGGCTGGTGGAGGAGTCTTGGTCGAAAAACACTACCTTCTCCTGAAGAGACCTCATCAGGTGCTGTGTGAGCTGGGCAATCGCCTGTGCACGTGGCTGGGTTTAGATTCCAATCTGTAGACACTAGTAAACGTTGGAAAGCACCTGGAACTTTGTTCCTCACTTTTGCAACCCACCCAAGTCAGTTTCTGTGCTTTTTAAGCCAAATGACTGGGGACCCCTCTTCAGGCATCTCCTGATCCACTGCTATTATCAATAAAACCAAAATACCTTCATGCTTCTAGAACTAACTTGGTCAACATAGACTCTCCTTCTAAGACTTCCCTAACTATAAATGTTCTCCATTTGATTTCCATAGAGATGAGGCACTTTAATGCGTTTCTTGATTCCTCTCAAGTCCAGCACGAAGAAGTACTGAAGTGGATGTGTGTCGTGGATCTCAAGACTAGCTTTCCGATTGCTATGGAGTGGCTCAAGCATCTGCTGTCAGTCACCTTCTACTGATTCTTGACTAGTGTACCCGTCTGCAGCTGGAACCAGAGAGGTAGGCTTCAGCCCCACCTTCTCATCTTCCTTTGTGCAGTGGGAAGCTATGGATTGTTGCAGGGGAATCTGTGTTCAACCAGATGTTTCAAGCACCAGAGAAAGGAGAGGTCTGGCTAATGATGGACTTGAACCACTGAGCTTTGTAGTCATGCTCCTCTCCCCCAGGACTAAACAATCATTTCATATGACTCCCGTCCAGCCCTGGCACCCCAGTATGGAGAACCCACCTTCATCCCCTGATGCCTTAACCCCTGCCCTTCTACCTCCTTTCTTTTCAACTCAGACATCCTTAGGGAAACGTTCCCTCCCCTCTCTGACTATAAAATCAATAATCTTTGATAAGAACTCACAGTCCTACCCCCAGCAGAGTCTTTTACACCGCATGCTTTAAAGTGAATGTCTGTTCCTCAACCCATCTACCACCTCCAGGAAGTCTGAATTATGTCCAGTTTTGTTCATCGTTGTATTCCCACCTCTGTTCTGGAATCTTAACACACAGCAAATCCTAACAGATATGTGCTCGTCTGCAACACCTGGCTTTTCCCACACCTTTCTTTGCAGCAGAATGCACTTTGCAGAAATGCTCGCAAGTGTCTCTGACCCCTACTGTTCCTCCACTGATGCATGATCTCAGCAATTCTCCACCCTTCCATTCAGACACGACCTTGTGGTTGCTCTGATGAAAGGGTCTGCCGATAAGCTGCTGCCAGGCTCCTGGAACTCTCTGAGGAGACACTTTCTAGTCCTCTGGCAGGCCTGGAGTGGCTTGCCCTTAAAGCCCATCCACCATGCTGTGAGGAACAAGAGTATATGGTAAACTCCATTGTTGGGGGTGGGGAGAGAGAGGTGTTCTGGCAGACCCAGCCAAAGACTCAGCTGCCTGCCAGCACTTCAGGTAAACACAGAAGCAGAGACAGCCCCAGGGAGCCCACACACAACCACTGAGGTATCACAAGGTTGGTGGGGGGGCGGGGCATACAGAGACAAGCCACTGCAGCTACACCCTAGCAAGTCCAAATCCCTGACACACAGAACTTGTGATCTCGAGAATGGCGACTTGGTAGCTCTAAATTTGCAGGCCATTTGTGACAATGCTAGAAGCTTCAGATGCCCCTTTAGTCCATCTTTATGCTTCCCACTGCTTATGGGGTAAGCTCTTGAAGTGTGTGCTTCAGCCTTCAAGGTCTTAATATCTTGGCACCAGCCTCTTTACCACTGGTCGTCAACCTGGAGAGGACACATCTCCAGCCTGACTGCTCCTAATGGCTTTCCCTGCATTCTCCATGCTTCCTCTGCTCACTTGGCCCTTGGTGATGCCTAGCAGCAGGGTGACCTATCAGGGCATCCTATCCATTCTTTCCGTCACTCACTCAAGCCTCGGCCTCTAGGAGACTCCTCCGTGGACTTTTTCACCCAGCGCAGATGCAGAGCTGTTGTTCTCAGGGGCTCTGTCACTTTCTGAACAGAAGACTGGAACATTTGCTCTTAAAGTTACCTTTAATGATCTGCAGAATCTGCATTTCACGCAGAATTTTATAAAGACATTAGAGCAAGTCCGTTTAGTGGCATTCTTAACCAACAGTCTTCTCAGCAAAGTATAAGTTTGTCTATCTCAGAGAGCGGCAGCTGTTCCTGTCCCATGTCACACACGAGGGAACTAGGGTTTAGAAAGATAAAGTCGGTTGCCAACAGTTGCACACTGGTTGCTGAGCCGGACTGTAATGTAAACCAGAATCCTCCGAGCCAGCTCTCAATATGCCTGGTGATTAAGCATGTACTGTTTCATATTTTCAAGTTTAACGTTTTCATCTCATAAGACAGCCTCCATTACAAAAAGTGATAAACATTCATAATAATTAAAAATTGCGAAAAAAACAGTAAAAATATGCTTTAAATATTCAATATATAAAAGGGCAGTGAGATGAATCACTAGATAAAGGGTACTTGCTCACTGCCAAGTCTGACAACCTGGGCTCTCTTCAGACATAGAGGAAGGAGTCAACTAACTCAAAAAACTTGTCCTTTAACCTCCACATACATGATGCCTGTCACAGTAACACACGGGGAGGGGGTGAGGATAAAGAAATGTAAATGTTTAAAACATGTAAGTGTAGTTCTCTCTCTAAATCCAGCCTCCATTCCCTTTCTCTGGAAGCAGGCACTGTTCAGAGATCTTTCAGATGTTTCCAGAAATGCTGTGTACACAGGTAAAAAGCCTTTTTAAAAAGACAAGTGGTTTATAGCATTTACTTTTTTATAGCATCTCTAGGTAAGCAATTCTATGTTGGTATAGGAGGGCTCTCTGACTTCTTTTTCTTGGCTGCATAGTATTTTATGGCAAGACTGCATTTAACAAGTTCCCTGCTATTTGCAGTAGCCAGGAGCTAGGGAAAACAAGGCAGAGGGATGAAGGGTCAAGTGGAAAACTACAGTAAAGAGGAGGACAATGTTAGGCAAGCAGTGTGAAGAAGGCAGTGCCTAATACCCAGGGAGAGAGAGAGAGAGAGAGAGACTGACTAGCCAGGGAGGACTGAGAACAGAGGAGATTCTGAATGCACTGAGCAAAGCTAGGACCAAGAAGAAATAGGGAAAAGACCTACTGAACTGTCTCGGGGCGAGGGGGGTGTAAAACTTTGCCTCTACCTCTTACCCAATGACTTCATAATCTCCAGGCTCACTCCTCTTTTTGCCAACCCACCATTTTAAAAATGAACCCCACCCAAAAGAAAACAAACATGTTACTATTTATTCATGCAGGAAGGCCCCACTGGACACAATGGACACCAGCCTCCACTAATTAAATGAAAGGAGGTAGAGGTAATTCAAACCGTCTCCAGTGAAAATCCAATCTACCACCAAAACAAATTCCCACCGTTCAGCAGGCCGGGAACATAGACCAGCGGCCCAGCAGGTTCCCAAGCAGAGAGGGCTAGGGGTGGGGATGGGGGGGCAGTGAGACAAGGGGAGGCCAGTGTATTGTCACCTCCCCCTTCCCACCCTGTGCAGCTCCCCTGAGCCCCGTACTCCTCTGAGCCCATTCCCAGGCTTGTTAAGGGTGCTCCCTGTCCAAGCCGGATTGTCTCACTTATTCACCCATGGAGAATGGATCGGTTCAGATTCCAGGCTGGAGCAACCAGATACCCAGAGAAAATCTTGGCTTGGGGATGCATCTTTCAGCTCTAAGCCACAGAAGGACTGTGGGGATGCTCCATATCAGGCCCTCCAAAACCAAGCCATGGGCAGGGTCAAACCCTCCACCGACTTTCTCTGAGCTTAGGAATTGCGAGGGTCCTAGTTTGGTTTCTTTATTGTGATAAAACAGTGACCCAAAGTGACTTGGAGAGGAAGGGGTTTATTTGGCTTACAGGCTACAGTCCATCTCAAAGGCACACCAAGCCAGGAATTCAAGGCAGGAACTGAAATAGAAGCTGGCCGTGAAGGAGTGCTGCTCACTGGCTTGCTCCTCATAGCTTACTCAGCCTGTTTTCTTAAACTACCGGGGGACCAAGTACCCAGGAGTGGCATAGTGCCCTCCAACATTGATCATTCATCAGGAGAATGCCCTCCAGACTTGCCTACAGGCAATCTGACAAAGACATTTTCTCAGTCAAGAGTTCTTTTCTCTAGTTAACTCTAGCTTGTGTCAAGCTGGCAAACACTGATCAGGACAGTGAGCTCAGGGCTCTCTCAGGGTTTCATTGTCTGAGCACAGGGGACAAATGAAACAGTTGAACTATCATTTTTCACACCCACAATGGGGAGTTAGACACACACAGGTCCATGTCCCAAACAAACTAAGCACCAAAGAACGTGGCAGTGGGGGCCATTTGATTAATCTGTTTCTGTCTTTGGCTATTAATCCCTAAAACTTGGAGAATAAGCCATCCCTAAAACATGGCCACCCACAAAAAGATGCTGACTCCATAGATAGAATTAGTCCTTTCCCCATAATGTCTTTAGTACCCACCCAACTTGCCTCTGTTCCTTCTTCCATGACCCAGGATAACAGTGGGTGATTGATGGAAACCAGGCAAGCCTCCACCTGTTCCAAACTGTCCCTGGAGCCAGCCGCCTGAACCAGGCCACTCATGAGTCATTCTTCCGGGTTCTGAGGGCTTTGGGATCTGTTTGTGGGGTAACTGTTAGCCTTCCTCCCTCAAATCCACAGAGGGCCAGTGTCCTGGTCATCCGAAGGCCAGGTCTCCACTGTGGGAGGCCAGCCTGCAGGAAGCCATGGTCTAGTCTCAAGAGAAAAGTCACAGGGCAACCTTCACTATCCTCTCCAGAGTTGGAGAACAACGGCAGAGGGTGCTTTGGCACACCATTACCGGGAGTTCCCCAGGGGGCACTGAGCCCCTTTGCTTGACCTGGCCGCGGACTCCATTTGCAGTCATTGCATCACCTCTAGATGCCTTCTCTGGACCCTTTCCCAGTCCACTACACAGTTCCTTCACTCCTGCTCTGTGAGGGTGACTGTACTCAGCTGCTCTGTCCAACACAGACAGAGAAAACGGGAGATGGCCTCAGGAGCCCTCCCTGCAGGCTAACTTTAGACTCCCCTGTCCTCCCCTTCTCACTCGGTGCCTGTGTCTTTGCAGCTCTGTCTAGAACTCTCTACAACTCTAAAGGTGTTAACATCTTCATTGTTCTCCAAAAGTATGAGGGGCAAGCACTGATGCTACCCTCCCCAGACAGAGTGGACACTGGGACTGAGAGCTGCAGGGCAGCCACAGGTGCCTATGGTTGTTTGCTGGCTCGTCCTCACTTTGCATATCTTGTGGGGAAAGTTAAACTTCTCTTATTTCTCTAGATAGTCTTAGATCTTTTTTTTTTTTTTTTTTGGTTTTGTTTGGTTGGTTGGTTGGTTAGTTGGTTGGCTTTGTTTCTGTCCTCAGGTCCTCCAAAGAACTTGACCGGCCCTTTACAGGTTATCCAGAAGCATCCAAGGACCCTGAGATAGAGGTGATTCTGCTGCCACCTGACCTTGTGACCACCTCCCCCTCCCTTCATGCTCTACCCCATCGTCTTTGAGCTCTGAGGACTGGGGATGTGGCTCCATGGCAGCATGAGTGTCTACCACGCCCAGGGTCCTGGGTTCCATCCCCGGAACTGCAGAAATCAAAAATAAAAATGTTTGGAAAGAGTCAAGCTTGAGAAAGCTAGACCCATGTCCTTTGCTGGTTGCAGGGACACTCACCTGTATGTATCTCAGTGTTTAAGGGCCTGTGACAGGAAGATTATCAAGAGACCAAGGCCAATCAGTGAATGTAGAATTAGCTCAAAGCCATCTATGTTTACACAGCAAAAGTCTTTCTCAACAACAACAACAATAATAAGCCTGGGTTCTGGGGAAAATTCCTGTACTAACAACACTGCCAGTCACTGAGAGAAAACCTCATCATCTGGGACAAGGAGGGTGCAGAAAGACCATGGACCATGATGCCAGGGAGTGGAAGAGCCTGCTGGTGGCATGGAGCTAGCGGGGAACAAGGCTGGCACTTGTTCTGCTTCTCCTGACTGACAAACATGGCTAGCATTCAGCAAACAGGCTGGCAGTGGGGGTGGTTTGCCTGGACTCTGCAGTCAGGCAAGCAGGCAGGACTCATGAGATGGTGGGAGCGGCTTGCCTGGACTCTGCAGTCAGGCTAGTAGGCCGAACTCATGGGATGCGGACTTGACACTAAGCACAGCTCAGCAACTTCGAGCCCTAGGCTTGAGCATCTGTCTGTCTGTGACATTCTCCTCACCCACCTTTGCCCCATCCACATCTACCAAAGGTCTCTACGCCAAAGGCTCCCATGAAGAGTCCTAATCCCCCATCCATACAGCTATCTAAAACCTCTGAAGACCCTCTTTAAGGGTTCTTCTCAGGCCCTGCCATAGAAGCCCCTGTTGGCAGCCAGGGAAAATATAGCTGCCTCTTGAACATTTGTAAAATCTGAGGCCCTGTGGCAGGGCACCAACACAGGCACTGAAAGGTTGTGTTGGCTCTGGGGACGGCCCTCTTGCACACATCCTATGCATTCCTCAAGAGTTCAAAACCTCTGGAGAAACTAGGACTAGGCAGAGTCTGCAAAGATAACTGTGGTGAGAAGAGAGAAAGGAAGACATTCTCTGACCCCACTTTCGCCAGTCAGGCACACTCCAGACAGAACAACCGAACAGGTATGCTTGAGGCTCTTTGGGAATCATGGACAGTTTCACAGCTTCTAGTCAGGCCCCCCTCAGGTTCTGTACAACGGCAGGCAGCCATAGTAGGCCTGTCAACAGGGATGGATAGCTAGATTAATGAGTAATGGGCAGATAGAGGGATGATAGACAGAAGGACAAATGGATGGATGGATGGATGGATGGATGGATGGATGGATGGATGGATGGATGGATGGACAGATGAACATGTTTATAAATTTTATAAATGAATGTTTAAGTGGATAGTAGATGACTAGAGGATAGGTGGGTGGGTAAATGAATGAATGATATCAATGAATGTGGCTGGGTGGATGAATACACTCATATTTACAAAGGATAAATGTATGACTATATTGCTGAATAGATTGGTGGCTTGGTAGGTAATGTAACTGAATAAGTGGGAGGATGGATGGATGGATAGATGGATGGATGGAGAACAATCTAAGACAGTTTCTTAAATCCATTCTTGTGGTTGGATATGCTATGCCAGGCACTATACACTGAGAGAATAAATCTTGTTTTCATAGCTAGGAAGGATCAAATATGTCTTTTAGTAAATGAAAATAATAAAAGCCACAAAATTTACCTTTAGATCTTTAAAAAAAAAAACACTTACTCTGTTATGCTCACTGCTTCCCCACGCATCAAGCTATTTGTAAGTAGGAGAAAGAGTACTCTGCCATAGCGCCTTCCATCAACGAGACAAGCACTGGGGGTATGAAGCATGGCCCCAGTGAAGCATTCATTCTCTATGGGGTTTGAGTTCCAGAGCCATTGTCTCGATGTCTCCTGAAGACAAGGTGAGCTGTTGATTCCCTCCACTGGCTAACGCATCCGTCTCTCACTAGCTCAATGACCTGCTTCAGTGCCCAAGAAAGGCATGGATGCTCACACCCACGGCAGGCTCAGGCTCCCCTCACCTGCGCGGCAATCTAACTCACCCATTCCAGCTCAGTTGACTCCATCTTAGTTAATGTGACCCCATTTTCACATGCACTCTCTGGCTGCTGCTGGCTGTAAGAAAACAGAGAGAAGCGGACTCTTAGAGGCACTGCTCAGTGACAAAAGAAAACAGAAACAAAAAAAAAGTACTGGAGAAAAATATAAACGGTATTTGTGATGCAGCTGCCTTTCTACTTCGGCTAACCTGCAAGTTGACCGATAATTAGTTAATTATTAAGATTAATCATTAATTATTATTATGATGATGTGGGAGTGATTTCTTATTAATAAAGAAACTGCCTTGGCCCCTTGATAGGTCAACCCTTAGGTGGGTGGAGTAAACAGAACAGAATGCTGGGAGAAAGAAAGCTGAGCCAGGGAGTCGTCATGATTCTCCCACTCCAGAGAGACGCAGGTTAAGATCTTCTCTGGTAAGCCACCTCGTGGGCTACACAGATTATTAGAAATGGGTTAGATCGATATGTAAGAGCTAGCCAATAAGAAACTGGAACTTATGGGCCAGGAAGTGTTTAAAAGAATACAGTTTCCGTGTAATTATTTTGGGTAAAGCTAGCCATGTGGGAGCCAGGGCTGCCGGAACGCAGCCCTTGCCGCTCCTTCAACAGAGTGGCACCCAACGTGCTAATGAACTCCACATAAAACCTGAGAGGGCTTAAAAAGGACAGAGAGAGAATTTAAGACAGCTTTTTGCTGTTTGTGGGTTGCATACTGCAAAGAAATTGTTCTGACTCAGCAGCAGGAAAAAATTGGCTGTTTTAAAATGCCAGCTTTCTGGGCTGTGCTACCATCGCGATCTCTGTCTGGCTCCTGCAGGAGACAGAGCTTTTGAATGGAGCATTTGAAGTAAAGTGCTACAGCTTGCTTGATGGCAATGTGGACTGCTGTGTGCCTGGAACTGTGTGTGGCTCAGGGGCACCAAATGGCTCTGAGGCAGGAGAGGCTCAGCTCCACCATGCTGAACTGTGCTGGTCTCAGGCAGGAACTACCGTAGTTACAGTAATAACAGCGCAGTTAAGGTTTAGGCTGAGCAGGACACAGGCGGTACCATATTACCCCTACATGGTGCAACTTAAGTTTTTAAGAAGTGCTTAACATTTTAAGAAGTGCTCCTGGACAGTAAAGAATTACAGATTCACAATGGAACAGATTCAGACATAAAAGACCACTAAATGAGTTACAGTGTTGGATGAATGTACGTAGGCTTGAGAGAGAGAAGGAAAAGAATATAGAGAATAAAGTTAATGGTTTAAAAAAAAAGGCAAAGTCTTTAAAGAGACAGAGTACAGATAGTTATAGATTAAAAGAAATAAAGAAAAATAAGCCATGTAAAAATGGAAAATTCACAGAG
>NW_026068099.1:1045513-1056466 GCF_014885135.2 Alexandromys fortis | reverse complement strand
AGGTAAAGCTAGCCATGTGGGAGCCAGGGCTGCCGGAATGCAGCCCTGCCGCTCCTTCAACATTATTAAATGAATAAGATAACAAGTCATTAATTAATAGACAACCATAAGCCATAGCTGTGTTTGACAGAAATGACTGACGAGAAGTGATGTGGGAGTGTCATATATCAATCTGTTGATTTCATTGGTTAAGCAATAAAGAAACTGCTTGACCCTGATAGGTTAAAACATAGGTGGGAGGAGTAAATAGAACAGAATGCTGGGAGGAAGAGGAAGTGAGCTCAGAGACGCCATGCTCCCCTCTCCCAGGCGGACGCGATAGCTCTGCTCTCTGAGGCAGATGGTGATGCAGCCAGCCACCAGGTCAGACATGCTGAATCTTTCCTGGTAAGCGTACCTTGTGGTGCTACATAGATTATTAGAAATGGGTTAAGAGGCTGAAACTAATGGGCCAGGCAGTGTTTAAAAGAATACAGTGTCTGTGTAATTATTTCAAGGCATAAGCTAGCAGGCAGCCGGGTGCTGGGGATGCAGCCCCGCCGCTCCTATTACTACAGAGAAGGAACTTCCTCTCGCTAACTGCACTGAATGTTGATCACTGAACATCAATGAACGGTGATCACTGGCACTACAGGAACCTGCGGAAACTGGCCAGTCACCTCGAGTCATTTCTCATTTTCTGGAAGCCTGCAGGATGATGGAGGGATTAAACAGAACCAAGGCACAAAAGAAACCCCTTTTCTGCATGCCCATATTATATGAACCTAAAGGGGGTTGTGAGTGGAAAAAAAATTGAAGAAGTTCTTCTTTAAAGTGTAAGTATTTTTAATTTTAATAAAATTAAAGTGCATCTATTATAACTCTTATTGCTTGTCTCTATCTTTGGGCGTTTTATTTTGCTGTCACATCAGCCCAGTTGTAGAGGTTTATCTTTAAATGTCATCCTTAGAGGAAAACCAAAAGCACGCCAACAAACTAAAAGGGCTAATGTACTTTTGTGTTTAAGAAGCATCATTAGTAACAAAGGAGAAGGGTCTTGAGTGAGCTAGATTATGGTTTAAATCCAAGCTCTGCCATCAACTTTCCTGACCCTGAGTATAATTTATTAATCAGTCAATCGGCGTAATGTTCGACATGGTAATATATGCTGGGGAAAGACAATAACAAATTCAGAAGGCTAGTGGAAACAAACCAGTTTTTAATATGCAATTCTGCAGAAGGGGGGTGCAGACATGGAGAAAAGCCAAAAAACAAAACAAAACTGATCACTAGAATGCTATTTGACAGAAGACGATGGTGGGTTTTGTTTTGTTTTGTTTTTTGAGACAGGGTCTCACTGTGTGTATTCCTGGCAATCCTGAGACTTAGGCAGCCTATGTTAGTCTTAATGACGTACATCCACTTGCCTTTTGCCTTCCCAATGCTGGAATAAAAGGCATGTGCCACCATGCACGTCCCATGACAGTGTGTGTGTGTGTGTGTGTGTGTGTGTGTTTTAATTCTCAAATCCCTTTCCCATCTTGAACTCAGTTAAGTAACAGACAGCCTGAAACTTTCTAATTCTCAACGTCTAAGATAAGCAGGCGCCAGCAGCCAGCTAGTGATAAACTCTAATCACGCCTCACATTGGAAATGAACCACAGCCATCTATATCTTACAATACAGTACGTACAGGTTTGGTAAGGGTGGAGAAGACTTGGATATATAGTATTTTCAAAGACTAATTAGCAATTAGCAGTTGTTATAGCTGTTTTCTTCTTGGAATTAAATAAATTCTATAGGTTGAGCACTGGTTATCTCGTACATTAGTGGATACTAAGGTGTGTCCATGTGTTCAAGAATGTGTGCTTGTGTGTTACTGGGGCTTAAATGTAGGGCCTCCTGCATGCTGGGCAAGTGTTTTGTCCCACTCGTCTCTGTCTCCAGAGCAAAGCTTCTTATTCTAAAGCCCTGGCATATAAAACAATATCCTTAAAGACTCTGGCCACAGATATCCCACAGCATAGAGCTCATATAATGCAATAAAAATTGGATTATTTGGTAGCTCAGTAGTGAGGAAAAAAAACAGAAAGGAACCTGCCATTTCACCCTGCCTGTCTATCTTTAAAAACAGAGAAGAGAAGCCACTTGGCTGAGTCACCATAGGACTGAGATTAAGTGGCCCCTGTGCCCTGTGCTTGTCGCTAAGGTCGAGTGACTAGAATAGGTGTTAATTCCCACACACTCACACGTGAAACATTTCTTTCTCTGCGTGGATTGCAGATCTAGTCAAATATGGAAACTCACAGGCGCTTTGTCTTTTGACTCTGGTCTGACATTCAGCAAAACAACCAGGGGAAATATTGCTGGTCGGCCGTGGCCCTCCGCTCCCTTTCCATGCATCAAAGTCAAAAGTTACTTATTAACAAGCATCTCCACCGGCCCATGCGCTGCGTTCTGTGCACAGGGAATGCAAGACACCCGACCCCTGACACCAGACAAGCTCAGGCAGAGGCTGGCTGAGCTACCTCTAGCAGCAGGGGAATGCAAAGACCGCAGTTGGGGAGAGGAGAGGAGGCAGAAGAGAAGCCTAACACAGAGCAGAGACCTGTAGACCAACCTGCTAAAGAGCGAGCCAAAGACAGCCTTTCAGGCTGCGCTGGGTTAGAGCAAGCTGGCAGATTTCTGACTGACGGCCTGGCCCTCCTTCTGTGTCTCCTCACCGCTTTAGACACAGATTGGCCTTCTAGACCAATACTCTTCTAAACTTGAGTTCAGGTGGAGCCTGACTCCCTGGGGAGAAATCAATCAAACCCTGTAACTGCTTCATTGATTCACTGACACTGACGGGGGGGGGGGGGGGGGGGGGACAGTCCAGTTAAACATTTTGAAACCATCAGCTTTCGTTTCAATGACTTAAATGGAAACCCTCTCCACCCCTCCTCAGGAGAACCTTGCCTTGCCCTGCACACCAACAACCCCCATGGTTCTAGCTGGTGGGATGTTTTGAGAGCTCCCAAGACCACATACGAGGGGGGCACTATCCAGAGACTTGTGTGTGTGGTTTGCCAGAAGACAGTTGCAACCCCAAGCTCTGCCCAGTCTGTGAGCTTAGCTGGGTCAACTAAAGACTCAATTCTGGAAACATCAACGTGCATTCTAACAGCAAGCCCAGGAGGCGTAGGTGTTCATCCTCCCTTCCCTCAGGCCCTTTTCATCTACACACTTTCTAGGATTATATGTCATATCACGGATGGGGATAAAGGTATCATATATAATTCGTGGACACTTTCTGAGTCCCACTGTCTCCAACCTCGACCATCCCAACATTTCCTAGATGGAAGTCCAGCAGTTAAGACACCTAGAGTCCATGGAGGCCCCGAACCCTGTCCTCAGGAAGATGGGTGTCTGGAGTCCAGTGCATGCCTGTTCTCCTCCTCTATAGCCCAGGCCTGGCTCTCTTCCCCTCCCAGCCTCACTCCCACCGGCCTGTGGAACTAAAACAAACAGTGCTTTAGAAAGTCCCTGAAAGGAAAGGGCTGAGTCAGGGCCTCTGTTTAAGTAGTCCCCACCTGTTCCTCAGCACTGACCCCCACCCCGCACATCCACCCTGTCTGTGTCCACCCCCACCCCTTTCCTTCTCNCTCTCTCTCTCTCTCTCTCTCTCTCTCTCTCTCTCTCTCTCTCTCTCTCTCTCTCTCTCTCTCTCTTTAAAGGGCAGAGTTGACAGCTCTGGCCCCAGCAAAGTCAACCCTGGAGCCAGGCAGAATCAGTTTGGGGCTGCTGACCTAAGTGTTCCACCCCTCCTCCACCCCTGACCTAGCCTCCCACCCCAGGCTGCACGTGGTTGTGGGAGGGGAGAGGGAGGGGGTGGGAAAGACAGCCGCACCCTTCGGTCACCCTTCTCTGGCTTCCTGGACTCAGGCATCTCGCAGGCCCTGGCTGATTTGTGCCAGGCAGGGATTATGACTCCTGGGAAGGAAGGTGGGGTGTGAGACAGCACAAAAGAGGACAGCCCACGGAATCTCACAGAGATGAGACCTCTAATGAGGGAAGTCTCTGTGGAGAGCATCAGCTTGATACTGCTATGCTAAAAATAACTTCAGCAGGGCTAAGGATGCAGCTGCATTGGCAGCATGCTTGCCTCGCACTTCTGAGACCTGGGGTTTCACCCCTAGTACCTCATTAAAACCCTGCGTGGCAGCCCATGCCTGTAACCCAAACACTCAAGAGATAGGGGCAGTGGGATCAGAAGAAGTCCAAAGTCATCCTCAACTATCTGAGCAAGAAACCCTTCCTCAAACAAAACAAGGACAAGAAAAAACGCTTCAGGGCCTTGGAAGAAGTGAATCCATTGCTCACATTTAAATCTGAGGAATGGGCCTATTTCCAAGATGGCACAACGTTAAGTCAGAGTCAATCTTATACCAACTCAAATCTCTATGGTACAGAACCATTACTTCAGGACCAAGATTGGCTCCGTAATCACCAACCTTTACAGAGCTAATTACAGTTTGTGTTTTGAGAAAATGGTAGATTTTCACACAGTTGTAAAAATATTATACATATGACCCCCGACACACACACCGTGAGACGGTCTTCTGAAACTGCGCAGCACTGTGTCACAGCGAGGAGAGTGCCATTTACGGTGATGCGGACTATGTCCAGCATCCAGTCCCTCCCACACCCTCAAGCAGCTACATCCACTTTCCTGCTACACGCCCACTCCTGCAGCCCACGCCCTGTTTCTCTGAGCTGATATCTATTTTGTTGATATAAATGGAATCACATGTAATTTTTCGAGAGTGCTCATTTTCAGCGCTGGGACATGTTGCTTGCCTGTCTTAAGGACCGCTCCTCCAGCATAGTTCGATAGAGCTCACAAGCGCCAGCAGTGATATTGCTCTGCTGTGTGAGTGGATGGCAGTCGGGTTAGCCACTGGTCTGTTGAAGGACTTCCGGGTTACTTCCGGGTTACTTCCGGGTTTAGGGTCCTGTCAACATTTGCCCTGGTGTTCAGTTGAGTCTTCCTTTCTCTGTGGTAAATAGCCATGAGCTAGTATCTGGGTCCTGTAATAATTGCATATTTAACGAGGCACCGTTTAAAACTCTTCTCCAAAGCCGCTTTTGATATGCCCCTCCCCCACACCTTCACCTTCACCATCAGGGAGTCTCAGTGTTCACAGCAGACTTAGTCTATTCCATACAGATGTTTTTTGTAGCCTTTTTGTCTATTGCTTTGGTTTGGGCTTGTTTGTTTGTTTCTTTGTTTGTTTGTTTGTTTTATTGGTCTTTTATTTGTATAGTTTGGTTTCTGTTTTGGGGTCTTTATGTGTGTTTCTTGTTTTTAGCATCTGTTTTCAGTGAGATAGCTCAAACGAACAGTAGTAAAGTTGTGGGGTGGGGGAAATGTGGGGAGGATCTGGGAAGAGTTGGAGGAGGGCAAAAACATAATCAGACTATATTGAATGAAAAGTAGTTTTTCAACTAAAATGTTATTTTAAAAGGATTTTTTGTATTTTGTATATACTTTTGGTATACCTATTCATTTTTTAATTTGATTTTTTACACAGGTTTCAAGGAGCTCAGGCTGTCTTCAGATTCCGAGTGAAGTCAAGGCTATCCCGGAACACTTGATCTTTCAGTCTGTCTCCTGAGGGCTCAGATGAGGATCCCTGTGACGGGATCCTAGTTTTGGTTTTCTTGAAACAGAGTCTTATTCTGTAGCCCTGCCTGGTTGGGAGCTCACTCTGTAACCTAGGCTGGCCTTGAACATGAGGCAGACTCCAAGTGCTCATACTGCAGGAATATACCACTGCTCCTAATTGGTGTAATCATTTTTAGCTAAAGAACTTTACTTCAGTAAAAGAGATAGTCAGGTGGTTTCTGAGATACATGATGGGTTGATCAGATAAAATTACAGACCAAAAAGGCCAAAGGAATACTTGTCATACATAGGACTCAAGGAAGTCAAGGTATTTTTGAGTGTAAATATGGTTCTTGCTAGACAGAGTCTCTTTTTGGGGGAAGAGGGGTGAGTTATCAAGTAGTCCTGGTTAGTCTTGAACTCACAATGTATGTGAGATTGATCTTGAACTCCTAATTCCCCTACACTCCAAACCTCCAGAAGGCTACATTCTTCTGAGTCTTCTGAGTCTCAGCCAGCAAGGATGAAGGGTTCCTATCTCTTCCCGTGTCCCCCTAATTCTCTCTCTCTGAGTTGAGCACACTTGTGATTCTAGAACAGGGGAGCTACAGCAGGAGGATTGCCTCAAGGTCAGCTTGGGCTACACAGTCAGCTCCTGTCTTAACATCTTTTAGAAACCTCTCCACCCCCAACTTCCCTGCTACAAGCTTGTCTTTCTCTCTTGCTTCCAGGTAAGGCAGATTTTGTCCGTGGAGACCATTATTTAGAAGAATCCTGTGATGTAGAAAACTTTGCAGTCCTGATTTCATGCCAAAGTCTTGAGGTAAGATAACGGATGGAATAGAAGAGAAATGCGTGTGTGCTCATGCAGCCTTGCGTACACTGGGAACAGGTGTATCATATGCTTGTGTTTGCACATCGGTTAGACAATGTGTTGCTCACATACAGGCTCCCAAGGTTGTGGTCTTCCCCAAGTCCCCACCTAGCTGTTTTTTCATTATATAATGGAACTTGGGAAGAATGGATGCGTTGTCAATCACCCTAAGATTTCCAGCAACAGAAACAAAGGAAATACCCACTGACCACAAGACCACCGTGAACACTGCAACCATTTAGCAAATGTCTGTTCTACAGAAGCATAGAAGGTGTCACCCCACCACATAGTCCTATGCTCCATGTCCCAGGAGCAGATGCCGCCAAGGCCTAGCAACCTCTCCATTGGCACAGACTGGAGACTCCCTCCCAAACCAATATCTTCCCAAGCTTTGCAAGGCCATTCTTCTATCTAAAGGTGCATTCTAGACTTTTGTGGCAACTTAACAGAGCAGTGATAGTCCTGCGACTCCTTGAGTGGTTGCATTATGTACCTCGGCTCAGAATGGATTCTTCCTGACAGAGGTGAGAGGGCAGAGGTGAGCTCCAAAGGGGATGGGCCGAGGGAGCTATAGGAGTCTGCCCTAAAGGTCATCTGGGTGAGAGCACTGACAAGTACCCCAGTGAATCATGAGATAAGTAAATGCCTTCATAACTACTAGACCAGTGGTTCTCAGCCATCCTAGTGCCACGACCCTTTAATACAGTTCCTCATGCTGTGGTGAGCCTCAACCATACAATTATTTTCATTGCTACGTCATCGCTGTAATTTTGCTGCTGTTCTTAATTGTAATGTAAATATCTGTCTTTTCCAAGAGTCTTAAGTGACCTCTGTGAGAGAGTCATTCAAACCCAAGGGTTCATGGTCCACAAGTTGAGAACCACTGTGCTAGACCTTAAGGTAAAATGTCCTATCAAGATCCTGAATGCTAAGGACCCTGGGACACTAAGTGTAAGCCTCTGGAGCCACATGACTGACCAGGCCCCTCCCCCGAGAACCTCCAGCTGCCAGTTTTCACTCACAGAGCACTCTTACTGCCCCATTAGGACTGCTGGACCCTTCCCCCACTCCACAGAGTAAAAAACCCAAGCTCAGGGATTGAAATCCAACCAATTCCCACCCTACAAAGCTCCACCCTTCAAAGCGCCACCCCTTTCCCAAGAAGCTCTATATAAGCCCTGTATCTTTTTCAGTTTCAGTTTCTCACCTGAGCGGAGGCAGCCGCCCTCCTGGCTTTTATCCCTCCTAGTAAATCTCCTGTGTGAGGTTTGTTGTGCAGTGTGACTCTGTGGTATTTCTTGGCCCCCAGCTGCTGGGATACCTTTCCACCCGAGCTGGAATGTTTACACCAAGCACCATCTTTCAACTCTTGTTTCATTTCAAGAGGACTTGAGGAAAACGCTACCAATACAAAACAGCTGGAAACCACCAACTTGGGGACACACCCCAACCTTACTAACTTCACTTAAGATTTTGAGGTCATTCATCCATTTCCTCTCTTGAAGGCTGCGTTAATGGCTCTATAAGGTGTGTTTCCTTTCAAATACTTTCCTAAAATGCTAAAACAATAGTCCACTCTATTCTTCTTGGGATTTCCTTGCTCATAGGGACATATTTACCTTTACCCTGTTTCTACCCTAAATGACCTCATAAGTGTGTACTATATAACTCCTCAGTCTCCCTGTGCTCAGGATGGGGAATCCTCTGGAAGAGTGAATAACACGTGCTGTGTAAGCTGGATCACAGAATGAGATGCCCTATTACTTCTACTTGAGACCAGACGATTAGGCCTCAATGCCATGGTCGTTAAGAGGAACAGCACAGTAGCTTCTGGTTTCAGCATCCCTCTTGCCAAAGCTGACCTCCATCACCCTTACACACACACACACACACACACACACACACACACACACACACATGATGAGACAACAGCCCTTCTTCAAGTAGTGATCTACAAAGACTATTAATTTTTGCCTTAAGGGATGCATAATTTCGATAAAACTTGAATAAGCTTGATCCTAAAAAGTCTAGATAAAGAATTTTCCATCTCTTAAATATATGTAATAAACAATGTATTTTTAATTGTAAAAACACAAGTTCTTTGTAGAAACTAAAAATGAAGAAAAGGCACAAGGGAAACCAAACTCTCCTGGCCTATAAATATTTTAACATAATCAGGAGCTTGGTGTGTCTACTAATATCTGTCCTGCTTTGGTGTTGCAGAAACAGCGCATATAAAGATTTTGACAAGGACATCACCCTTCATGGACCTTCAGCCAAGATACCGTAAGCCCAGACACATTGACCTTGGCCATAGTCCTTGGCCAGTCAGTAGGGCCAATCTCCACTAAGTCAGTTCAGAAAGAAGCCCATAGTCTTGATAGCTAATCAAAGTCCTCAAGCATTTTTTATATTCAACTACCATGGCCTACTTCAACAAGAATCAACCAAGTGCATTTTCTGTGTGTGGATGGAGAGGGACAGGGTGTACATATACCACGGTGTGTGGGTAGAAGTCAGAGGGCAACCTTGGGTTCAGTTCTCGCCTCCCACCTGCTTTGGGACAGGGTGTCTCTGTTGTTCTCCACAAGCCAAAAGTGTCCAGGGATTCTCTGTCCCTACTTCTATCTTGTCAGAGGAGCACTCAAATCGCAGACTCTTACTACTGGGTCTAGGGACTTGAACTCACACTTGCCTAGCAAGCACTTTACCCACTGAAATATCTCCCCAGCCCCAGGTCATGCATCATTAGTCAGAATCCCTCCACCCCCACATCAGCTGACTCCCATTTCGGCTCCTAGGCTACAAATCACAATTACCTCGGGACTGTGCCCAATTCGGCATTAAGCTCTCTTTCCCCTATAAGAGTAGTCCCAAGTAAAATCTGTTTGGACTGCTTTGACTCCTGGCTCCTTTTCTCTTACGATCGTCTGCTGTCATTTATGGATACCTTCTCCAACATGACCTTCTGTGGAAGGGTACATTGTGATTTATTTAGATTATCCATGATTGTTGACTGTTCATTAATTTCTTAACTTTTTTATTGAGAGAGGATCTCAAATATCTTAGGCTAGACTTGAACTCACTATGTAGTCAAAGATGGCCTTGAACTCCTGATGCTCTTGCTCTGCCTCCTGGCTGTGGTTAGGCTTTCATTGCCTACTCCAGAAGAGGCCCCTCACATTCCTCATTTAAAATTCAACTTATTTTTAATTTTTCAGTGTTTCAATCTGTCCCCTTAAAAAGCATTACATAACAACTAAATATGGACCTATGGCCATAATCCGTGTCCTCAGGAAGCTAAGGCAAGAAGATAGAGAATTTGAAGCAAGTCTGGGTTACTGGACTACAAAGGCTTGTTTCAAAAAACAAAATGGTATTGCATATTGAAACATTACAATTTATTGTAAAGTACACTTTATAAAGACTAAAAGAAGAAGAAGAAGAAGAAGAAGAAGAAGAAGAAGAAGAAGAAGAAGAAGAAGAAGAAGAAGAAGAAGAAGAAGAAGAAGAAGGAGGAGGAGAGGAAGAAGAAGAAGAGAGAAAAGTGGGACCAAGAATATAGTTCAGTCAATTAAGTGCTTGACTAATATGCATGGAGCTATGGGTTCGACCCCCAGAACCACATAAAACCAGGCATGATAGCGCATGCCTGGAATCCCAACACAGAAGAACAGAGGCAAGAGGATTAGAACTTGAAGGTCATCTTTAGCTACATAGTGAGTTTGAGGCTCCAGCAATCATATGATACCATCATTTGAAAACAGCCTTCTCGTTATTTCACAGATATGAACCCACAGAAGAAGGTGTTGCTGAAGAGAAGAGTGGCCGAGTGTAGGGCCTTCTTATCCTAGAGCCCAGCCTATATTTAGAACACTGAGACCGAATATCCCATGACTCTGATGAAAATCCAGCTGGCCTCCCCACGTAAAGTGAGCCCTGATTGGCAGTCGTTTTATTGGCCTGCCTGGTATCTTGAAATGAGGAGGCTCTGGGCTGAGCACAAGCCTGAGTCATCCTCAGCTCCTTAGCTCCCAGAGTTCACCAGCTGCCCATCCTCCTGTGTTCTTTGAAAAAAAAAATGGTTTTCTCATCCTCAAACACCCAAATTCATCCAGAAACAAAACCCAAGGTTGCCTACTTGAAAAGGTGTTTTCAATGAGCCCCTAAATTGGAGCTGGAGTCACCAGCCCCAAAAAAGTAGGCAATCCAGTCCCTCCTTGGACAAGGTACAAAGCCTGTGTAAGCCTGACCGGCTCAGACCAGACCAGACTGGCAGAGGCAGAAGCTGAAAGAAGTTCCTGGCTTGGTGGTATGCCTCAGGGAGCCAAAGCCTCCCTAATTGTCAAGCAAGGTCCTCTGGATCTGGTAACAAAACTTTAGCCTGTAAGTCACAGCAAACTGTTTGAAATGAAGAAGGAAGGAAGGAAGGAAGGAAGGAAGGAAGGAAGGA
>NW_026068099.1:1021628-1044128 GCF_014885135.2 Alexandromys fortis | reverse complement strand
CTTTCTCCCAGCATTCTGTTCTGTCTACTTGGCCTACCTAATTTTTTGTCCTATCAGAGGCCAAGCAGTTTCTTTATTACTTAACCAATGAAACAACAGATAGAAAGATGACCCTCCTCCATCAGTGGCTGTGTCCATAAAAGGTACCATAAAAGCACAAATTGAGATGGTCCTTAATCCACACGGAAAGTTTGTTTCCGACATCCCATCCAGTAATGTATCCTGTCACTGTCAGAGGGTGAAGGAAAGTCTGCACAGACAGTGCAGGAATGTGGGAAATGAGCAGCGCCTGCTGCTACCCTCCAAGGACAACCCGTCAGGGCCTCAGCACCTTCTGCTGTTGCCTGAGTCACCTATCGGTGAGCCTGTTGGGCAGCAGGTCTGTTTCTTACTGTCACCTGATAATCATCTTTCTCCTAAGAAAGTGTCTGATGGTGCCCAGAAATCTAGGCCTTTATCTTCAGAGGATGTCACCCCTGCCAATAATGAAGCCTAGCAAACCAATGACCAGGTGTATCAGTCATGACATTCAGGTGGGTTATGCTTGGCAACAAACAGCCCCAAAGTCTCTAAGGATTAAAAACCTTCCCTTTGTAGGTCTGCCGCAAAGCGTCTGTTGCCCCTTCCAGGATCCTGGCTGCTGGGGACACTGATCATTTCAGACATTGCCAGTGTCAGAGATAGGACAGAATGGAACAAGGTGACAATACCCCACACCTGCTCTCACAACACACGGCATCTATCGCTTCCACTCCCGTTTCATTATCCAGAGCTGGCCATCAGCAGCATCTAAGTTCAAGTGAGGAGAGAAAGGCAAGTCTGTGTCTGTGGAAAACAGCTCTGCCGGCTGCCACACAGTGTCTGCCACAGGTAGGGGCCCAATCAGTCTATTTCTGACAGGGAAGAAAAAGAAATCAACATGTATTTACCCCTGAGGGCAGGGGTAAAAAGAAGGCAGACGTGTTATAGGTAGGAAATGAAGTGTGCATAGAGACGGCAAGGAAGCACTCAAGCTCTTTCCACAGGGCAAAGGAGGGCCCTGGGGACAGGTGAGGCTCCAAGCAGATGGAGGAGGCTTGGACTGTGTGCAACACTAGGAAAACAGGAGCAAAGAAAAGGGCTTGGAGAAAGTGAAAAGAACAGGGTGGTGGTGAGAGGCAGTGCAGGAAAGCTAGAGCCTGTCTAGAAGGTTTCAACATGAGGGTGCGACACCCCCTCTTCCTGCTGCTCACCCCACTTCAGGAGCGTGCCTTCGGAGTTTTCAAGGTGACAACAAGCTGAGGCTGGTGTTAGGGCAAGCAAAAGGCAAGACTGGAGGTTGCCAAGAAGACTCAATTAATGTCTGCAGGCCAAAGTCAAGTTTCGTTTTGTTCTGTTTTCCTGATCTGTGTAGCTCTCTCTCCCTCTCCCTCCCCTCTCTCCCTACCTCCCTCCTTCTCCCCTTTCCCCTCCTGCATCCCTATCCCTATCCCTTCTTCCTTGTCTCCCTCTCTTTCTCTCCCTCTGTATGTGTATTTGTCTCTGTCTCTCTGTCACTTATTTACTTGTGTATTTTGGATGAGGGATGTGACAAGTGAGCCATGACACACGTGTGGAAGTCACAGGACAAGTTATGGAAGTTGGTCCTCTCCCCGCTCCTCTACCCTATGTGAGTCTGGGACTCAAACACAGATGACCCAGCTCAATGCCTCCTTGTCTTCTGCTGTATTTCCCATCATCCAGAGGGGGACAGCGCAGCCCCTCTGTCTACTGCCTTGATGCTTACTGCCGTTCCCACCTGCTAAGCCCTACTCAACAGCCTTTGCCCACTTCTCCCATCTCTTAAATCCTCTCTTCATACCACACTGCATTGAGGCCACCAATCCCCAAACTCACTAAGATCAAGCCCTCTGGCCATGGTCTTCATGAAGGAACGCCACAATGTTAACTCCCCCTAAAAATAACTAGACCATTTAGTGATAGTTTTCACTTAGCTTAACCTTTTGATCCCAGCTTCCATGGCAGGGTTGCACAAGACATAACAACCCTGGGATGCTTTGCAGTAATGACGGTGACATGCCATGTGCAGTGTTTGTTTAAACAATCACTCTATCCAGGACCACTAGCCTCAGCGTGCAGATGGAGAACCGGAGGCCCAGAGAACAAGTAGCCGGGTCAACCACACAGTACACTGGCCTGGGTTAGAGCCTATGCTTCGTCTTCGTCACGTAACTCGCTGTGTGTTGTTAACCTCGGTAGCCAACAGCATCTCTACGGTTGTGAGCACACACCACAGAACTGTAGGACTGACCATTCTCCTCCAGGCTTCCTGACACCAAAGACTGCTCCAAGTGTCTATGTTCAAGATCATCTAGCCCAGAAGTTCTCAACCTTCCTAACGCTGTGACCCTTTAACACGGTTCCTCGTGTTGCAGTGACCCCCAACCATAGAATTATTTTCATTGCTACTTCGTAACTGCAATTCTGCCACTGCTAGGAATCATAATGCCAATATCTGTTTTTCCAATGGTCTTAGGTGACCCCTGTGAAAGGGTCACAACCCCAGGTTGAAAACTGCTGATCCAGCTGATCGCTAAACACTTGTCTCTAACTTCCGGGGCCCAGCGTTTCCAGCCTCCGGTCCAGTGTGGCTGTGTATGCCCAGCCCCAGCTGAGGGACTGTGGGCAGGAGTGCTGGGCACCACCACAGACTGGACAGGTCATCTTTCCAGAGAGTCCTCTCTCCCTCCCCCTGCTGCCATTTGAGCAGCTCCAGCATAGAACTCGGGACTAGAACTAAGTCTCTTTTATTTTATTTTATTTTACTGCCTCAATTTTGTGTGAGTGTGTGACAGAGCTGGGGATGAGATCTTTGAGTGCACCAGGCAAGCACTCTACCATTGTGCGACAGCTTCTGCTCGTGAGGGCTGCCCATGAAAAGATCCACTGGAGAACCAGTGACCATGGCATGGAAGTCCCCGGCCTCAAGCCCCACCCCTTATCATTTTACACAGCCTCCTCTAGAGAGTGGGCAAGGATAAACAGTTATCACATGACGCCCTTGAGAGTAAGGTATTGACCATTCACTGAGTGAGGTAGCTTGGCCTACCCTCACTGAAACAGGCCCACTGGAGAGTTGCTTCAAAAGCCATATTTGGAGCGGCAATGAGACTGTGGGAGCTGCCTCGGGTCATTGGGCCAAAAGAAGGTCACCAGATATGCTGATGTATCTCCATGCTCTGTATTGCTGGTCCACTGGACGCTGCACACCTTGAGGATGCTGACAGAGACCTGGGAGATAAGTCAACCACAGAAGATGGGGAGGCCAGGAGAATGCGGCCAAGGTGCTGAGTGCCAATGGGGCAGGAATAGAACAGGAGGCCCAGAGTGTGCCTGAAGTGATCCCAGGATGGGAGCAGCTGGAGAGGGAAGGGGCAGCTTTCTGACAGGCACCCTGGGCAGCCAAGGCTTCATCTGAGGTCTAGCCAAGTCCGTTCTCCAGCATCCCCCTGAAACATGAGCCAGCACTGTTTCCTAGCAGCTGGTTCCCACTGCTGCCCACTTTCTTTTCTCTTTTCTTGGAACTCTCTTCTCCTGTCCCATTCTGCCACCCCCTCCACCCTTTATTTTGGAGACAGGGTCTCCAATAGCCTAGGCCAACCTCAAACTTGGTATGTAGCCAAGGATAACCTTAAACTTTTGAGAGCCTCCAACCTCTTGAATGCTGAGATCACAGGTATGCCTCACCATGCTAGGCTATCCTTGTCATAGGCCACTGCCTTCAAGAGAAATTGAGTCTCATAGGGAATGCCCTAAACCTGTAGGTAATGTTCCTGCCCACCTGCACATATTATTCTCTGCATATTTGCATGTCAATACCCAGAATGCCCCACTTATCCAGGCCAGGGCCCCTGGACTCCACTTGCCATCATCTGGAGTTGGCAACCTGGGTGTGCCTCCAGGACAATGTGTTTGCTCTCGTGCCAGCCTAAATTGGGTAGGAGTTGCTTTGCTTGTAGTCATGGTCCCTTTAATAAAGTCCAGCTAGTTTAAGCTGGCACAAGGCAAAAAGAAAGCCAGGTGTCCAAAGCATCCAGATTTCCAGCCATTTGACCAGCTTTCAAGGTCCCACTATGCTCACCAAGTCCTTCACCAACACCACCGCACACTCCTGCTTGGCCCAGCCTGTAAACTGAGAGTGTGGACTCTTCTTATCATTCAAAACAGCAGGAAAAGCTTCTGGAAGCCCAGCCTGGGGTTTTCCATTCTTTCTTCCGGAATATGGGGGTACAGAAAAGTTCAAGCCTTGATTCTGGGGTCTTGGCGAGCCTCTAGATGATTGCCTGATGGTCCCAGAGCATGGGTTGGGGAAGCCAACTACACCAAGACATGAAAGAAGAAAGAATCTAAGATCAATTAGAACTAAGTGCCAGAGAAACATCCTTGGGCAGAACCATAAGGAACAATGATGTGTGTGCTAGGAAAAAGGAGGGTGACAACAATATATAAAAGGATGGAACACAGTAACCAGAACTCCTTCCCCATGCTCAGCATCCTACACAGAAAGACAGGCCTGCGCCTACCCCTTTATGAATGCCAGAAACTACTCCTGACTCCAGCAAGTACTTACCAACACAGTAAGACAGTCAACCAGCCAAGTCTCCAGTGCTTGGAGTCTGGTTTCACACTGGTAACGGGACACACAGATGAGCAGTGTGGCTGCTTGGTACACAAGCAGGGCCTGCATGCCCCTTTCCTCCCTTGGTACACAAGCAGGGCCTGCATGCTCCTTTCCTCCCTTGGTACACAAGCAGGGTCTGCATGCTCCTTTCCTCCCTTGGTACACCAGCAAGGCCTGCATGCCCCTTTCCTCCCTTGGTACACAAGCAGGGTCTGCATGCCCCTTTCCTCCCTTGGTACACAAGCAGGGCCTGCATGCCCCTTTCGTCCCTGCCATGCTGGAGGACTGTTTTCTGACACTGGGGATCACGTTCCCTTGACTCATCCCCACCCTCTCATAGCAGTAGCAGCTCCAGAAGCGCAGGGGTAAGTGGCCTCTGGAGTCATATGGCTTGCATTCAGAAGCAGGATCTGCTCGTTCTTGGCGTTAAGGGACCTTGGGCAAGGGCCTCGGCCTCTTCATCTGCAAAACTGCAAAACAGCTAATATATAATCGCCTGTGGAGCAGAGCTGAGGACTGAGTGGGTTAGCATGTGGATTGTTCAGACAGCGCCTGATGCCTATCAAGCACTCCATAAACATTAGCTACCGTTGCCATTGCAACTGGCCACACATAGTAACAAAAGTCCCTGCCAAGTCCATGAGCAGCAGCCAACCGCTACAGACCTGAGCAAGGATAGATGGTTTTTGCAAACGGATCCAGAATCCGGCTTCCTTGCTCAGATCACTAAGCACATAAGTACAGGAAACCAGGCATTTAGAATGTCTGTAGGCCCGTAGAGAGCCTGACGATTGGAAGGATTCGCCTGTAAATGGGAAGACTCAGGAAGACACATGCATGCAAGGGAGCTTCTCCTGCCCCTGACTCCTTATCACTGCACCACTGTGGGACAGAGGACAGGTGACATGGGAGGAGTCACAGGCGAATTGGGAGAGAGTCGCCTGGCCTGGAGCCAGGAAAGACAGGGGTCCTATTATGAGTGTAACTTCAGCTCCTGAGAAAGGGTGGCAGCTGTGTGGCTGAACTTGAGCAACCTTGGCACCACCCTTTTTAGGAGTCTTCCCATCTGCCCTCCCTCAATGTAATCCTCATAGTAGAGTCAAAGTCAGAAGGATTTTGGACTTCTGAGTCCTTAATCTTAGGAAAATTACCTTCTCTGCTCCCTCTGATTGGATTAGGAGAATAGGAAGCAATCATCCGGTGAATCAGGCAGGTATCCACATCCAACTCTGCAGCCACTGAGTTCGTCCTACCTCAACTGACTAGAGGATGGTTGGGACCAACTGGCTGGCCTCTCCATAGTGCCTTTGTATAGGTTCCTCACCCAGAGGCATCACTCCATCTCGTCACAGCTTAAATTAGAAAATAGTAAGCCTGTAAATGTTTGTGTATGTCTGTGTCTGTGTGTGCCTATCCGTGTATATGTACATGAGAAAAGTCAGAGATGCCCTCTATAATCCCAGCACTGGGGAGGTAGACAGCAAGAGGATCAGAAGTTCAAAGGCATCCTTGGCTCCATTGCAAGTTCAAGGCCAACCTAGGATGTGTGAGATTGTCTCAAAAAAAGAAAACAAAAAATAATAATAATAATAATAAGAGAGGCAAAGAAAACAAGTACAGAACCAGAAAATCCACTATGGATGCTTCTTTCAGAAAAATGTATAATTTAAGTCTGGTAGCCAGGAAGGTCGTCACCTGTGCCACTTCCAACAGAGGCACGTTCTGCAAATCCGAACTGATGGTGGGATGAGGGCAATTTCATCAAGGTGGAATTTTGGTTGATTTCTTCCTGTTTTCATCACCCTCCAACCCACACTTTCTCCTATAGTGGTGTCCACTTCTCTCATGTTATACCACACACATTTCTTCATGTCGTACACATGCTTCCCACGCAGCCTTCTTATAAGACGTAGCCCAATTTGAGGATAGATTGTTGAAAGCATTCCATATGATTCACAACCAGGAAAGGAAGACTGAGGTCACCTGGTTTGAGCTCCTTCGAGGCCACTTCCAAATACAACATAGAAGGTGATCTTTTCTGTTGCTTTATGGTCCAAATAAAATAAGAGCCATGAAAACTGAAGCTATTTGACATTTTTGCTGACTGGTAAGGTAAATTATAAACGACTAAGGTTCCTGGATCTTTCTGTCTGGGGTAAATTATGGTCAGTTCTTTCTGGATGCCAAGAGATACAGATGTGATTCCTCTTTACCAAAAGCATTTAGTGTTTGACGAGACTTAATGGAACTGTCCTTCAAGAGCTGATTTCCCTTGTTAAACAAATCCACATGTGTTCCCACATCCCACAACTGTTCCTTCCCGTGTCCTGAACAGGCTTAATCTCTCTTCCTTGCCTTCACTGATCAGGGAATGTTCCAACTGGGATGCACTGAGGGAGCACCCTGTTTTGTTTTATTAATTTTACCTTTCTTCCAGGGTTGGGAGTTTGGAAAAGCTAACTATTAGCAAGAGTTAGGGTCTTGTTTCTGTCAAAACCCAGCTTCTGTCTTCCTATTCTCTACAATGTGATGCCAAAATAGAACTTGGTGTTCCGTGTGGGGCAGAAAAGTGTTGACTAAATAAGGAAAAGGTGTTGTTGGGTGCGGCAGGCATTGCTCTGTTTGTCAGAATAACCTCTGGAGAGGTGGTGGTCAATGCGGTGTCTGGGGAGTGGACTTACCCAACTTAGACTGCAAAGCTAACATTACCTTGTCATTCAATACCTCTGGAGTCGGCGAGGCTGGGATGGTGTTAGAAAGATGAAGATGGAAGGGAGTTCACCCTTTCTCGCTCTCCAGTCTCCATGGAGACATCAGTTGCCACCAGCTGAGTGGGAAAGGACAAAAACATCCAGGGCTGTGGGACTTCATAGTGGCTTCTCTTGCTGTGGCCTTTAGAACACATGAAAGCAGGAATGGAAATGTATGAATGAACCAAAAATGTCCAACAGGAGACATGGTGGGCTCTTCTGGGAGAAAAGTGAAGAATTTCTTCATGGTTTTGCAACAATAATTAGGACTGACTGGCACCAACAATTGTTGACCTTCTTCCTCTACCTTCTTTGGAGAGCCCTTCCTGAGTCAGCTTGCAGAAACCAAGTTATTGAGGTCTTTCTTTACCCAGCATCCTATAGGGAATTGCTCTCCTGATTATGGACAAGTGGACAGGGAGATAGGGTTGGGGCTGGAGATGGGAGCACAGAGCAATAGAGAAGCATTATAACAAGGGCTCCAGTCAAGACCAATGCTATGTCTTGCTCTCAGAATAGTGTGGACCACAGTTTGGAAAGACGCAGTGTTTTCAAAGTCCTAAGAGGTGGGCTAATGAGATACACCTGCCATAAGGACAGGACTTGATTCTTTCCGCTGATGTCTTTAAAAGTATGGTGTGCTGCTGTGTTGGTGTGCTTTGTCTCCTGAAAACTCTCACTCTGGAAGTGTGGCCTCCAATGCTGGGATGTTGATCTAAAGCCCCTTTAAGAATGGGGCCTCAGGAAGGCAAGGAGGTCACTGTGGGTGCCATGTTAAGAAGGGATTAATGCGCCTCTTCCAGAACCCAGGTCAGGTCCCTGAATTGTTGCACAGAGAGCAAAGTTAACGCCTCCCTGCTCTGTGGCTTCCTATATCATCTTGTCACCATCAGCCACATTTCAATGTAGGTAGAACAGTTTCCTGAGAACCAAACAAATAAGCGTGTCATGCTCTTTATTCTCTAGAACGGCAAGATAAGTAAACACTTTTTGTTTGTAAAGCATCATGTCTCAGCGATTTTATTCTAGCGACAGAAAACCAACAAGCACCCATATTAGAGCTGAAGGAAAAAGACCTCATGATTGTCTTGGAAACTGCTCCCTTTCTTGATGAAGACACCCTTGTTGTCAGCTGACTAAAGAGAGATTGCAAGTCAAGCCAGAGCAAGCATCACCCCTATTCACAATTACATTGAGCATCAAACTCCAGGAGACTCAGCAAGCCATTGCCTTCCCTCACACTCTTCCGCTTGGCATGAGCATTATTTCCCGCTGACGACAATGGCAGAGTAGTGCCACATGGTAGGTAGAGGCTCACACATGGGGGAGGATTGTGACAAAAATGGCCTCTTAGGAAGGAAGCGCATGGTGGGGAAGAAAGGAAGAGTGAGAGTGTCAGCACACAGAGTGTGAGATGTGTGTGCTTCCTAGTGCTAATGGGGAAACTGGGAAAGGCTCTGCTCCTCCAAGAATTACAAAGCACACATACTTTCTTGCACAGATCCCCTCCACGTGGCTGACTGAAGAATCCCTCAGGCAGGCCCAGTGAGATGGCTCGGCAGGGAAATAGAAATACACTTGCCATGTGAGCCTGCCAATTTGAGGGTGATCCCTGGAGAAAGAGAGGACCCATTCCTGAAGGTTTTACTGCGACCTCCACATGTGTTTCATGGCACACACACACACACACCACCACCACCACCACCATCACAACAACAACAACAATATTAATAATACTGATTTTACTTTTTAAAGGATGTCTCAAGTAGATTCTGTAGGATGTCAGAACCAAAAAGAACCTGAGCACAACATTGCTAAGGCAACCTGAAAACCGAAAACAAAAACTTATTTTTCTTTAAAAAGACTCATCTAGAAGCTAAGTAAAAACCAGAATCCACAGTGCCAGCCAATGGTGGGAATCTGAGCACTTGTTTGCCTTGCAAGCTACAATGCTTCCACTAAAAAGACTGCCACTCAAGGGTCCTCCCAGATTCCCTGTCCCCTCTCAGGCCGAGGCAGGAATTTGCAGGCCTTGGTCAAATGTTGAATCTGACCCTGTATGGAGATACACACCTGCAGTGCCTGTGCCTAGGAAGGATTGCTATGCGTTCGAGGCCAGCCTGATCTATAAAGCAAGGTGTCTCAACAAAAACAAACAAAACACTGACACAAATTATTTTTTACAAAACACTCTGCTGCAGGCTTTATCTAGGTCCACCCTCTGGTCACCCTAAGTGTTTGGAACCATGCTGTCCCAAACATCACTACCACTCTTTGTCAGAGAAAGGAACAACACCACACACACACACACACACACACACACACACACACACACCTCTCTCCTACTCTGTGGCTACCAACAGCCTAACACACCGAGCTATGGTGACACACCAAAGAATTAGGAAAAACCAAAAAGGATTAGATGGTTTGGCTACTGTAATGAGCTGTGGAGGTGGGCATCCTAACTCCAAAGTGGCAACGTCAGAGGTTTGGGTTTTCACAAGGATCGTCTGTGCACAATAGCATATCATACCTGCTGGCAGCACCTTCCCACAGTAGTCAGTGAGTGGGCTCTCCATCGTGCGTGCGGCATGGCCCACAACCTTAGTGGCTTTTCTAGTCTCTGGGTTGAAATGCCTGAAGAGAAGCAACTTAAGGAAGGAAGAATGAATCATGTCTCAGGGTTTGAAAAGATACCATGCATAGTGACAAGGAAGGCACAGCAGTGGGTAGCTCTCGGGCAGGAGAGTGCGTGGCAGCTGCTTGTTCATATCTCAGTGAATCGGGAAAGAGAAAAAATGGAATGACCAAAGTCTTTTTCCTCTTTTCTTCTTTTTCTTCTGTTCATAAAGCCTGGGACCCCAGTCTATGGAACGACACCATTCATACCCAAGGCAAATCTTTCCCCATCAGTCCATAGAACAACACCATTCATACTCAGGGCAGGTCTTTCCCAATCAATTAAATCTTTCTGGTGATGACCTCATAGAGATACCAAAATGTGGGGTTCACCAAGTGTTTCTTTAGCCAACTACACTAACAATGAAGCAGCCATGCGTCTCCCACAGGTTGAGCTGTCCCTTGCACTCAGATCACAAACACACCCTCCAACACCAAGTCTCTGTGTTGTTAGAGCCTCTCTCCTTTAGGAACCCTCCTCTCCTTTCCATCCAAAAGGCCTCACTTTCCTGTTTTCCCATCCCAGAGTGGTTCATACAGTCATCATACAACCTCAGACACCAGGAGAAGAAAGGACTCCAAACGATGGGCCTGATTTGTGTTTCTCTTGATGGCGAGAGCTATCCCAAGATGAACCTTCAACAGGCATAATAAAAGAAGAGGCTTGCTCTGCCCTTGTGGTCAATGGGTCCCCACTGTTAGACCAGCATTTAATGTCTTTGGCCTTTCTTCCGTGGAGAGCCAGGACTATACAGGAGTTACAGCCCCTCTGTTCTAACCCTAAACCTTAACCCTAACCCTAATCTTGACCACCTGCAGATTCCCCAGCAAGCACAGCCTCCTCCTCCTCCAGTTCTCAACGCGGCAAGGCAGCTATGAAACAGGATCTTGGGTTCTCTTTCCATTGTTGCAATAAAAGACTCCGATAAAGGCAACTTCAGTGGAGGAGTGTTTCTCTTAAACCCCGGTGTGAGGTACAGCCTATCCTTTCTAGGAAGCCAGGGCAGCAGGAGCTTGTAGCAGCGGATTGCAGCATAATCACTAGCCAGCAAGGAATATATGCTAGCTAGAACCTGGCTCTCTTTCCCATCTTATACAGCTCAGGCCCTCAAAGGGCAACTCTTCTGCTTCAATTAAAATAATCTCCCCGGGCATGCCCAGAGGCCCATCTAATTGATAATCCTATAGTCAATCAAGTTGACAGTTCATCCTAACCATCCCAAGAGAATAAAAAAAAATCAGCATCTTTAGAATAACGCCAGGTAATAACTACCAAAGCTCCTTATTGGTGCCAATGAGAAACTTGATGAACAGCTCTCTGAGGAGCAGATCAGGCTTGGGAAGGGTGCCAGTCCTTACTTCTACCATAGTTACCAGCCACAGTAGCTGCATCCTTAGACACATTGTACCTCTGCTCTAGGTTATTCCTCCTGCAAATCCTAAGGGACAGAGACAATACAACATTCATCCAAGATGATAAAACCAAACTTCGGTGGTATTGTCCAAAGCCACACAGTGAGGAGTTGGTGAAGGCATGATTCCATCTTCATTTCTCTGACTGCCCAGTCCATGGTCTTGATCCTCCTGAGTCGTCAGGCCTATTGAAAAGGTTGACCACACAGCAGCCTAACTCTAAACCCAGCTGGCCCAGCACAGCTACCCACAAGTCATAGGGTGGGGTCATCCACCATCCAAGTTTAGGGACCACTGAGGCTCAAAAGAAGGGGACAGCAAAAGCTAGGATATGAGGCTGGATGGAGAGGGGATGGAGGACGGTAACCCTTCCATCACCCAGTGTGCTGGCTAGCTTTTATACTTGGCACAAGCTAGGAGCGTCTGAGGAGAAGGAATGTTAGCTGGGGAAAAGCCTCCATAGGATTGGCTAGACATTTTCTTGATTGAGGATTGACACTGAAGGGCCCAGCCCTTGATGGTGGCCCCACCTCTGAGTCCTGAGTGTTATAAGAAAGCAGGCTGAATGATAAATCCACGTGGAGCAATCAAGCCAGCAGCAGTCTTTCACGGCCTTTGTTTCAGTTGAAGCTGGAGTTCCTGCCCTGACTTTCTTTAGGGATGGATCATGACTGGAATGTAGTACTCTGAAATAAACCTGTTCCTTCCCAAGTTGCTTTTGGTCATGGCGTTTCATCACTGAGACACCCAGTCTGCTGCTTCTTCCTCTCTAGGCATGCTGGAGAGGCCAGGGAAGGAGCAGAGAGAACAATGAACAGGGAGGGGGCCCTGGCAGGCATTCAGCTTCTGCTACTGAAACCCCAGTGTGGGGCTGCAGCCAAGCCCAGGAGATGGGGTGACCTCTATGCAAACAGAACTTCCCCCGGGTGGTGCTTCTGCAAATATAAACACAGTCACCATGTGATGGGTTCAACCAGTTCATGTAAACACCAGAGGGAGAAAAAAAAAACTCGCAGAAGAAAAAGCTATGCTCCACACAGGGAATGTAGTTTTGAGACTCGGAAAAAAAAGTCCAGCACTACAGGGCCTGCTATAACCTTGTGGGACTCTCTCTAGATGCAGAGACCCCTAGTCCCCTAATCTCATGGGAACTCTTCGTCATTAGCAGATGCACATGGAGTTGGACATTCTACTACATAAGAAAAGGGACTAGACTTCCGTAGTCTACTGGAAAGGTTAGCAGTTAGATATCAGGACTTTCTGGTCACCAGGAAGAGGTCTAAGCTTAGGAAGAGCCACAGTGCTTAGAGGCAGGGGGATGGATGGGAAGCACTCTGAAGCCATAGAATAGCCCTTCCTCTCTGTCACTCCTTCCCCATCCTCTGTCTACCTGACAGGCCCCCTCACCTGTGAGAACTGTCAGTGGTCTCTTGTGTTGTGTTGTGTTTTGCAAGTTACCTTGACTGTACCTATTGAGGAATCAGCCCTCCAGAGTGTTTGCAGACACACATTTCCTGGGGCCCCAGGGTTTTCTCAGAGCTGTAACTCCATCTGGCTCTACAAGGATACATTTCCTTCACATTACCCAAGAAGAGGGTGTCTGCTGGACCCAACGGTGCAGCAGGGATAGCATGCTCACCCCATGCTGTTGAGGCCTCTCCGGAAGCTTCTTGGGGGAAGCTGTATCAGTCAAGGCTGGCATAGTCCCCAGATCTGCTCTGAACCAGGAAGGTGGACGGTGCTCCCAGCTGCACCCCTACTGTGGAATTTATCGAGGCTGTTGCAGCTTGTGGGACTTTCTAGAAGCCGACATAGCTTATCTGGGATGGAAGAGAAACAGGAAGGAAGACACCTGAGCAGATATGATCTAGAGGAGTCTGGAAGAGGCCTCGGAGCAGGAGATATAGGAGGTGTAAGAGAAAGCCCTATACACCTTGCATTCACTACAGATCAAAATTCAGGATGCTCCCTGGGACACCAAATCGTTAACCAGTGATTCTCTGGGTAACTCAAGAGAGTAGGAGGAGCTTATTTCCCATGCACCTCTGGCTCTCCCACTTAATGACTGTGTGACCTTGGCAAGGAACATGATTTCTCTGGGCTTGTGTTTTTAATGGGATTAATAACAACACATATCTCATCAAGCAATTATGAGAATTAAATGAGTTAATATTTGTGAAGCTCTTAGCGCATAGCAAGCGTTATTAGCATTTGTTAAACAAACATGGGCTCAAATGAACGTGCCTGATATTCAATGCCAAAGGGCTTCTCTCCCAATTCTACTTTTATCCATTTACTTGTTTACTTAATAAATATTTGCTGTGTGCCTACTATATGTCAAGATCCATGTTTAGTGTGGCAGCTATAAAAATGAGCAAAGACAACCATGGCTGTCCTTCCCTCAGAGTTAGGAGTCAGAATACAATCTCTCTTAACCAACTCTTCCTCCAAACCTTGGTCAGATGAAACCAGCCCCGTCCTGATCAAATATTGCCTGAGGACACACACCCTGACTGCAGAAGCTGTTAAAGAAAATTGATGTGGCTTTGCAGCCCTCCTTCTTAAGCACCACAGGAGAGCAGTTGGAAGGAGGCCCAAGGTTGAGTGGAGATAGCATAATCACACTTGGTTAGGGTGGCAAGCTGGCCCCTTGCCTTGCCCAGCACCTCTCCAATTTCAAGGGCTCCCCCTCCTGAAAACTACATTGCAGCAAAGACTTGGGGTGGGACTTGAGACCTGAGTAACCACTCAAGACTCTGAATCAGAATGGACTTGTGAGGGGAGAGAGGATAAGAGATGCCCACTGAGCTGAAAGAGAGGTAGGAAGACGGCCAGCCCTCTGGGACTGGCGCTCTACTTTCAATGCCGCAGACCGGCCGGCTCTCACGGGACCCTGCAGCTGCAGAGCAGTTCCTTGGTGTTCATCCTAGAATCATTATCTTCATCCCTCTGAGGGACAGATGTGACGCTGTGGATCTCATATTCCATCAGCCTACCCTAGAGCGGGTTCACACTGGCTGCAGCCAGCAGAGCTGAGTGACTCAGCAAGGTCACGGTGACAGGGCCAAGCCCCTAGGCTGCTCTCAAGCCACGGTTCCTAGGGGGCTGAGAAAGGGAAGCTGACAGATTAGCAGACGGGAGAATTCGACCAATTGGTCCCTGACCGTTTTCTCTATAGTGAACTCACCACCAGGTAGAGAAAAGTGTGGGAGATGTCGGTTGCACAGGCCACAAGGGAAAAAAGACCACTCATGGGGCACCTCCATCCTCCCCATCCCTGCCTTGCCAGGACTTCTCTCAGACACACTCTGCCACGTAGACAAGGATAACAACAAATTCTTGACTCCACTTCCCCAAGGATTGGGGTTACAGGTTTGTATGGAGCTGAGGATTAACCCCAGAGCTTGAGGCATGCTAGGCACGGACTCTGCCAACTGAGCCCCATCTCCAGCCTGGGAAGCGACTCGGCTCCCTTCTCTCTTCCATTGTTCTCCGCTGCACTTGTTGATCATTGTACTGGCGGGTTTGCTTGTGTGTTTACGATCTTGTTTGCCCCTTTGGGATATCAGTTTTTATAGGCCAGGGGCTCTTGCTTATTCACTCTGGAACACACTGGGCAAATAGAAGAGTTTTGGTTCTTTTTTTTTCTCTTCTTCTTTCCTTTTGTATTGATAAGACATGGATTTACTATGTAGCTTAGGCTGGCCTCTGATTCGTGAACCATCTGTTTTGGCCTCCCAATGATGAAATACAATTGTGTACTCATATCCAGCTTTTCTTATAATTCTTCATATTTCTTTGTTTTGTTTGATTTGGTTTTTTTTGAGACAGACATATCCATACATATATGTGTGTATATACGCATGTACATGTGTGTGTACTTAAATGTATATCCTGACAATCCTCCTGCCTCAGCTTCCCGAGTGCTGGATTACAGGGGTGTACCACCACGACTAGCTATAGTAGAGGCTTCAAAAAAATGTAGTGATTTATTCATTGACCACCATTTTTCAAACTTCTTTCCCCAAAACAGAAGCTAACATTGCAGACAGAGGCAGAGATGAGTCAAATCTCTGACGTGTCTTGAGAACTTGCTGTGCTCATAGGTTAAAACACAAAGCCAGTGGCAGGGAAATCCCTTTCCCCTGAGAAATTAATAAGTTAAATCAGATGGAAATAAATTTAATCTTCTCCTTCTCCCTTTATTATCCTAATTGGTTTAATTTTGTGGCAACTTTTCAGCATTCTTACAATGAATAGCAACTTATGGTGCCCTGGAGGCTGAGAGAGTAATTATCTGTGGTTTCTCTAATTCTAGCAGACACTCTTTGGCTTCAAGGACCCCGGAGAACAAAAAAGTAAATAATGAAGATTAGAAAATGTTTTTTCTGTTCCTTATGACATCTTTAAACTCTGATAGAAATAATTACTCTTGACATTTTTAAATATGAAAACACGTAAGAGTGGAATGAGAACAGATACCAACAGCTAAACATGGTCATCGCGTTTGCTAGCCTTAACTGGCTTCACATATCGTGGACTATAACCTTGGTTTCATTCCAGAACTGGGAAGATTAAATTCTTTTTGATGATCTTAACTTGGATATAAATTCTCTCCAGGGTCTTATCCCCGGCATACTGTGTTTTGTGTCTTCTGGGCCATTCTTGTTCTAAAAAGTTCAAGTGGTTTTCCTCTTCAACGTTGGTCTCCTAGCAAGAGGTACTTTGGGATCTTCCTTACAACTTGTTAGAGAGAAGTTTAGAATGTTCTTTAAGGTCCATGGATCCCTTTCCTGCTTTCTCTTGGGACTTGCTGCCTGTCAAGATGAAAGCAAAAACCAAGTACATATTTTTTGAACTTTTTGTGATTTCCAGTGGAGAAGCACCTGTAAATGTGGACACTCAATTCATCCACAGCTCAGAGCTCTGTTACCAGAGGCCTTGGGGGCAGCTCCTTGACACCAAATTCACTTCCAACAGAGAAGGAAACTGTTCCAATAGATCAGAAGACTAGTTTTAACAAGCAGCAGAGTCATTCTATATTGTGTTTACATTCCCCTCCTCCTACCTCAGTTTACCTACAAGATACTTTGATAGCTCTGAAAAGAGCTGCAAGTCAGAAGCCAACACAATTGTCATCAGACCGAAAAGATATTGGGAACTGTCTTACTTAGGGTTTCTATTGCTGTGAAGAGACACCATGATCACGGCAACTCTTATAAAGGAAAACATTTAATTGGGTTGTCTTACAGTTCAGAGATTTGATCAGGAACATCATGGTGAGACATAGCAGTGTGCAGGCAGATGTCCTACTGGAAAAGTAGCTGAGAGTTCTTACATCCTGACCCACAGGTAACAGGAAGTGAACTGAGACACTGGGTGTAGCTTGAGCATATATGAGACCTCAAAGTCCACCCAACAGTGAAATGTATCCTCCAACAAGGCTATACCTACTCCAAACAAGCCACACCTCCTAATAGTGCCTCTCCCTGTGAATTTATTCACAATTACATTCAAATTACTGCAGGGAGGTTTCCTGAGAAGCAGTAAAGATATCTACCCATGAGGCCTCCTTTTGCTTCTCAAGTTGGCCATATGAGCCTCAGGTGTGACAGCTTCTCAGCCCCAGGGCTGTGAAATTGAGTCCCCTACTTGCCACGTAGGGAGCAAACCTTCCATGAGCCCTCCCTTCCCAAGACATGTGGACAGTTTGTTATACAAAAGAGACAGCTCTTGTAGGTGAAGTGGGGTGGCTGAAGAAGGTGGGCAGGGAGGGACTGTCACTGATGGAGCCCAGCTCTCGGAAGACCGACAAGGCCTATAGTACCATGGCACCCATATTTCCTAGTCTGTCTCCCATTCCATCTGCATGATCTATCTTATATCTGTATGTAGGAAGGCCTCCATGGTGCACACTTGTTGCCTTCTCTTTGTCAGGGCCCCTGTGGGTCCCTGGCCTAGGGGACACCTCCAGGGCTCATCTACTATGGTGGCTTATTGGTCACACACAACAGTAAAATGTCCTCTAAAGTGTGAGACCCATATGGCCATGCCAGCTCCTCACTTTCCAAGGGTCACATCAGCTTGGGAGATCCTGAAGGAAGTTATGGAGAACCCAGTTCCAGCTAGATGAGAGACTCTCTTGCTCATGATGCTAGAAGGGCAGAGATGGGATAGCTTTAGACAATGGGACATGCGGCCTGGTGATACCTCAATACTCCATGATCATTTCTCTTCCTGTGAGTGCTAATTACTATTCTCATTGTTGTGACAGAAGACTTGACAGAAAGAATTTAATAAGAAAGGATTTCATTTGGCTTACTGTTTGAGAGGGTCCAATCTACTATGATGGAAAAGGTAAGGTAGAGGTCACAGTACCAGGGACCTACAGCTGGGTGTCTTGCATGTCAGCACACCAAAAAACAAAAAGACTCTGAAGAAAATTGGGGCCAATCTATTACCCTCTGGATTTACACTATTGGCCTATATATACCAGCTAGACCCCGCAGTCACAAGTCAAAACTGTCACCAGCTAGAAACTACGTGTTTAAATGCATAAGTCTACAAGAGACATTTTGCATTCAAACCATTTGACACCACCCTTTTATCCACTGTGTCCATGTTGACACTCAAGACCGCAACAGGCTACCATTAGCAGTGCTAGCTAAAAGCTTTCACATCCACTAGGAGAAAACAGAGAAAGTTCTGCTCTGACAGGGAATGTAAATTCGTCCATAATCTAATCTGACCGGTCTAATTTGAGTCACTTACATGGCCAACAGCTGTCACCAGATTAGACTGTGGTTTTTAAACTTTTCTTTTAAAATTCTAGAAATTAGCCATGTCTGGAAGCATCACCCTTAATCCCAGCTACTTTGGAGGCTGAGGCAGGAAGATTCAAGAGCAGCCTGGAATATACAGTGAGTTCAATGCCAGCCAACTCAACTCAGTGAGATTCTATCTCAAACAGTAAAAATCTAGCCAAGCATAGTATACTTGCCTAAAGTGCATGAACCTCTACATTCTGTCTCCAGTAACATGTACATGCTCATGGGCACACATACAAACACACACACATACATATGCACACACACATATGCACACACAGAGAGACAGAGAGAGACAGAGAGAGAGAGAGAGAGAGAGAGAGAGAGAGAGAGAGAGAGAGAGAGAGAGAGAGAGAGATCTAAAACCTACTGAAGACTCCAGACAACTTTATTTAGGTAGATTATAACTGTCAATATATATTATATTGGAAATTAATACCAAGAAAGCTTTTAGCATTTATCAGAATTTAGAATTTAGAATTCAAAGGAATTCTAATGTTACAAATTAACATGTAATGTTGACTTGTTACAGAAACAACTACTTTCTTAAAGAATTTAGTGAGAAGTGTGGCACTGTTCCACGTTTTGGCAAATTGTTTTTATTTCAGTTTGATGGAAGACAGCTGGGTTCCTGTTTCTGCTGCCTCTGCATTCAATCTGTTCAAGACCACATGACAGGCAGAGAGTTGAGTCTCTGGAAACTCCAGGGTAGCCTCAGAGAAAGATGAAAGTGAAAAAGGCAAATGAAGGTTTAGGGTTAGAGTCATGTTGACTTCTGAGATGCCCAGCGTGGGCTTATGGCCACCTCTGGTGACTGTTGGCTTAGTCTCATCCCATGGATCTCCCTTTAGTTGGTGGAACCCTGACAAAACACTAGGAAGACACAACCTGAATGCAGTGGAGACTCCCAAATAAAACCAAACTGCCCCTAACAATCCTAAGTTTAGGTGAGAGAAAGCGGAGCCAGTTGATCAATGCAAAGTCAATGGTAGTGCATGGGCATTTAGAGCTTAAAACGTGGAGGCCCTGCCTGATCCATCTCAGCCACTATGTTGTGTGAGCTGGTGTGTGTGTGTGTGTGTCTATGGTGTGCATTCAGTAAGTGTTTAATTGATTCTTTAACATCACATTTACTGATGACTTACAATGAAGAAAAGAATTAATACTGCCCTGAGGTGAGAGTTTGAAGGACAAGGAAACCAAACCACAGGGCTCCAGAAGGACTGTGTTTGCTTCCCTGGAGATAGACTTCTGCTGACTGGGAAGTCCAGTGACAATGGATAACTCTAGGGATCGGGACTCTGTTTGCCTCCCTGGAGATAGTTCCCAGCATGACAGACTTCTGCTGACTGGGAAGTCCAGTGACAATGGATAATTCTAGGGATCTGGGCAGAGGCAGTTCACCCCATTAAAAACAAACATGAAGGAACAACTCTGAGCCCAGCATTGAGTTCCAGCTTACAGTGGTCTTGAGAATCTGAAGGGGTATTTTGGAATTTAAGGGACCACTCTTTCTATCCCCCATCACCTGCAAATCACACTGCAATGTCGCCAGGTGCCACCTTGAACTCATGACTTCGTGAATGCTAAGCAAATATTCTACCACTAAGCTACACCCCTGGAAATTCCATTCTTCTACAGATCCTGGGTAAGAAACTCAGCAAGTGAAAATGTCATTCCTAAGGAGGACAGATGCCCTGAATGATCCTAGAACCTGGTTGATACCCAAGCCATGAAGTTCATCCCTCTCTCACAGCTGCTGGAGCTGCACCTCACAGCCCAATAACTCAAAACTGTGGAACTCCTTTGGAATTCTTAACTTCTTCTTGAAAGCAGCAATATTCCCAAATAATAGAGTACTTGCCAACACCATGAGCTTCATTAAACACCTAATCTCCCTTAGGTTTCTATTTCCTAGTCTGGGAAATGGGGAAGTTAGATTAACCATCTCTCACTGGAAGTGAAGTAAGACCAACATTATGATCCCGTGATCCCATGATCGCTCTTTCTGGGGAAAGAGAAGGTTTTCCATGTTAGAAGTCACCATGGCAACGGACAAAGATGGAACAATAAACAATGGATGTCTTTGTACTTCAGAGCTAGACCTCTGCCCAAGGGGTCCACCTCCACAGAGCAAGACCATTGATCTGAATTCACTTGAGAGCACGCCCATCTGCGGGAACAGTGAGGCACCTACCCAACAGTTGGTAGGGCTGCGGACAAGGTACCCAGAAAAATCACTTAAATTGGGGCTGCGGAAGGCACCTTGCCCGCCACAGCTTTAGGTCTGTAATGGGCTTGATGCGGCAGGTGGACATTTGAAGAAAACTTGACAGGATCTTTTCCTAGTGATATTTGGAAAGATTTTTCCCTCAGGGTTTGTGAAAACACTGCACAGACCATAGCTGAAAGAGGTTAATGTGTGGGATGAGGGTGCCTAAGAGGAAAAAATAGGTAAATAATAAGGGTTTATACTGGGCTCATGCCAATAATCCCAGCACTCAGGAAGTGGAGTTCAAAGTATCTAGAGTTTGAGGCCAACCTAATTTATACAGAGAGTTCTGGGTGAGCCTGGGCTACACAGTAAACCCCTATCTCCAAAAAAAAAAAAAAAAGAAGAAGAAGAAGAAAACTAAAATGAAAAACAGGAAGAAGGGAGAAGAAAAAAGAAGAGATGGAAAAATATTTTTATATGCAAGATCACCACCCTAGAAAGTGATAACCCCCTGTATGGATAGGATGAGTATGGCCCCAAGAGGTTCATAACGAGGACCCAAGCCCTATGCTGATACAGTGCATACAAAGCAAGCAGGCTGCAGCCGTGAAGATGTTCTTGCTGAGAGTGCCTGACTTCAAGTCCCTATGCGCCCTGATTCACAGCTGCATTACTAGAGCAGGAAAAGTAACCTTTCTAAGCTCATTTCCCTTATTTATATAATGGGCATAATAATAGTGTCTCCCTCCAAGGTTCTCTGGAGATTAAGGGGGGTGATTATTAGAACATACTCAGTGGGCCTTCAATGTGCCTTCACAGTGGCGTGAGTGATAATAGCAGAAAGGGCAGCCATTGTTTCCTTAGACTTTATTTTACCTCCTCCAGCCCTCCAAGACAACCGATGCCCACTCCTGAGATTGTGGAGTGTGGAAGGGGTGATGGAAAGGGAGAAGCAGGACAGAAAATTTTACCCCTCTACAGAAAATTCATCCCTAATAAAATCAGACACTTTTGCCTTCTCTGTCTCCCCGACACCTCAGCTAAGTTCTTGGCAAGAGGTCTGAGCAAGACAATTAGTGACCCCAAAGTTATGTCGACTTCAACCAGACCTCCAATAGCACCAGGAGGCTGACCACATGAATGACAGTCCAGGCAAGTGTGGCAAAGATACTCAAGTAGATGAAACTCTCAGCAGAGGGACAGCAGGAATATTTTGTGGCTGATGTGGAAAAGAAAACCACGGTCAATAAGATGTTGAAAAGAGGATCAAGTGAAATGCCCCATTAACATGGTTGTTACGTCTCCCTCTAGCATAGGCAATGTGCTGGTCTCTAGCTGAGTACTTCCAAGAGAGGGAAAGGTGAGCTGCTTCCTGGTACTGTCATGCTAACTGGGAGAGAGGGCATTTCAGATAATTAACTAGTGAACAGTATACTGAGAGCTGGCAGGAACACACGGTGTTCATCTGCCTAATTCTGTTGTGAAGTGGCGGCTTAGATTAATGTAGACAAATTGTGTAGGTATTTGCACAACTTCAATGAAAACAAGACTCTGGAAACCAAGGTTCCAGCGAAGTACAAGAAGCAGGAAGGGAAGCGCGGCTTCTGCTTGCCCAATTTATCAGTAAACATTCGCCCGAGGCGAGCCCGCCCCCCAATGGGCGGGGTTATCCCTACATCTCCCTCTTTTTGTCTAAATAAGACAGAACTAAACCAAATACAACTATAAACAATAATAACAAATAGTAGATATAACAAACAATATTGAGAACAAAAGTTTTACCAGACATTCTATCTCAAGGAGTCTAAATAATGTAGAGAGTAATTACAATTATATAATCTTCAACTCCGTCAAAGATCTGAGAAGGGAATAAATATTACTTAACAAATGAGAGATATCCAAAATGTGCCATAAATGACAGAGACAACAGACTACCTGGGCAATCACCCAAATTCT
>NW_026068099.1:1005404-1014939 GCF_014885135.2 Alexandromys fortis | reverse complement strand
TTTTTTTTACCTGCAATGACTGGTTCCTGCCAGAGGTGGCGAAAGAGTCCACTTGAGTCCACGTGGAGAGCCAGTCTGAAACAACTCAAAACCAAAATTTATTCAAAGTGACCCCTTCCTCTGTGGCGGTTTGTGTTGTAAAACCGCAAATATTTAAGCTTCCGTGTTCAGCTCCAAACGTCAAGGCAGAGAGGGAGGAGCTAACTCCTCTGGCACTGCCAGCGGGCAAGTGAAACAAAGCACCGGCTGCGGGCGGCTGAGCGGGCCGTCACTGCGGCAACCGCAACCGCCCAGGACCTGCTGTGAGCGCAGCGGGCTATAGAGCAGGGGCAAATGTGCCCGAATGTTGGATGCCAAAATGAAGTGGTGGCTTAGATTAATGTAGACAAATTGTGTAGGTATTTGCACAACTTTAATGAAAACAAGACTCATGAAACCAAGGTTCCAGCCACTTACAAGAAGCAGGAAGGGAAGTGCGGCTTCTGCCCGCCCAATTTATCAGTAAACATTCGCCCGAGATGAGCCTGCCCCCAATGGGCGGGCTTATCCCTACACTGTTGATCTTGTAGTTATTCCTTGACCTTATCTCCTGGAAGACTCTTCCTGGACCTTTTGGTCAGGTCAGACATCCTCCAGGGCCTCCTGCAACACAACACTAGAGCCTTGGGGGGATGGTACGCTGGTTTTCTGTGCTTCACACTACAGTCTAGTCTAGTCCAGTGATGAGACCCAAGAGTGCAGACCCCTGGTTGAGGTAGTGCACTTACTGTTAGGATTTTAGGACTCAGGAAGTGATAGGCACTGATGCATGCTTGCAGCTACCTGTTGCAGAACTCTATGGATTCTCGCTGTGAGATGTGTATGTCTGTTGTCATCCAGATGAAGAAGCCCACTCCTGTTGGATTTGCTGGGTTGCCAGTGGAGAAATGATCATAAGCTTAAAATCAAATTTGTTTTTAAAAACTAAATCTTATATATTAGTGATTGGTTGAGGCAATAGGTAGGAATATTCTTGCCTGGGGATAATTTAAGGACCACAAGTTTATATAAATTTCTTTGATAAGAAGTTTTTAAAAAATAACATTGAAGACTTGAGAAAATAGACAAACATAAGCAAATTCTATTTGGGAAATGGGGATTGTTTTCTGGGCTGGCATAGGTAGTTTGCAGGACTGGGAGAAAAACTGTGAGGTTTGGAAAAGCTAGTTCCAGAGCAGGTCTGGGTATCTAGGAGCAAGAGAAAAAGACTGAGCTCAGGAGCCTCCCATCCTACTGATTCCTCTCCACTAAATTCTGGCCAAGAACACCCAGCTGGAATAGCGTGGAGCTCAGCTCCACCCCTTACTTAGAAAAGGACAGGCCTTCATTGGTATGACCATAACCACACTCCTGGGTAATTCCGCCACATGACACTATAGTAGTGTCACTAGCGAACAAAATGTCTTTCTGATGATAATGCTTTATCTGATGGCCAGAATGCAAGTGCCAGGACAGGTGGGCTAAAGAGGCTAGCAAGTCTCCTTTGGTGAGCCTTATGAACACTCATTTAGAAATCCCTTCCTGGGGTTGTTTTAATGAACAACCAACTGGAGTTAGGAGAACACAGTAAGTAATATAATTAATCCCTCTTTCTAGGCATCTAAGAGCCACCATTTCAGAAGAACTGAGTCTTTGAAATTGTCCATTAGCATATCTTTCTGTGAGATGGTGAAAATCACACTTTCCTTTTTGGTGTGGTAGTGAGGAAAGACGCTGAGGCATCATGGGATATGCTGTTGGACTAACCAGTTTTTGGTGTAATGGGCATTTCTAATTTATGTACAGATGTGTTCAGGGCTGCAGGTGTACGTGTCAAGATAAGCATCTAGATGCATGAATGTGCTGTAGGCAAGCTGCCCTCCCATTGGAGCACCTGGGGTTTGTAGACTTGGAAAAGACCTCACGGTGCAAGCAACTGTCAGCAATGATGGATGCTTAGGTCTTGGGTAGGAGGAAAGTCTGAGTTCTGGAAGCCTGTTGAAACTTAGCTCCATCTCTTCAGCCTTGATTCCTGGTGACTAGTGATTGGTAATTCTTTGCAAGGCATAGAAGCCAAGGTACCACAGAAGTGATAAAGGAGACCATAGAGGAGCTTAGGGACATTTGGATGATGGGGAGAAGGACATGATAAGAATAGAGACCCAGTGGGAGAGACTGGGTGATTTTGGCATATCAAAAAGACCTGTAATGGTTTTTACTTTAAAAATACAGTTTGGACCGGAAATTCTGTTCTCCATATGTAATACCAATTGCACAGTTCCTGTTCTTCAGATCTTGGGAGTCTTCTCATGGCCTTTCCAAACTCCCCTCTCTTGTTTACCTCTCCTTTCACTTCCCATGCTTGTGTTTCTCACTTGAAATCTCAAGAAGATTGGCAAAGAAGCACTCAGAATGTTAAAGCCCACATACACTAAGGTCCCCACAAGTGACAATAACTACCAGCAATCCTCTTATATCATAACCACACTGACAAGGATTTTCACATACGCAATCCTAGATGGCTGTCCTATCAGCTCTATGCAATGGGACTACAGGGGTATTTTTCTTCAAAGAAAAGAAATAGGTCTTCAAATCATGGAGAAATCATGATGTGTGTTCAGAAAAAGAAAAAGAAAAAACAATATAGCTAGTGGAAACAAGGTGGACAGGTTGAATCACATCTTTTTTTAACGCAAATTCAGGTTCTTTCCATAATATCAAACTGACTGAATTCTGCTCTACAGTGCTCAGCAGAAGGAAACATGGTTATTCTGCATCAGAAGGGACAGGTAGAAAGTGCAATGATGGAAGCTCACTTGAACACTCCTCTGGCAATACACTAGCTACTTTCTGTTGCTGTGATAAAATACCATGATCAAAGCCACTTTGGAAAGAATGTTAATTTTGGGTATGGTTCCAGAGGAATATCTGTGACGGCTAGTCTTGGTTGTCAACTTGGCTACTTCTGATTTTTTTTTTTTTGGTTTGGAGACTTTCCTGGAACTAGCTCTTGTATACCAAGCTGGCCTCAAATTCACAGAGATCCTCCTGCCTCTGCCTCCCGAATGCTGGGATTAAAAGAGTATGCCACCACCTCCTGGCTGTTTGGCTATTTCTGAATTAGCCAAAAACACAAGTCACTAAGCACACGTGTGAGCAATAATTTTTAGCTAATTGGATTGTTTGAGGTAGGAAGATGTACCCTAAATCTAGGCCACACCTTCTGGTGGCAGCCCATATAAAGGGTAAGGAAGAAAAGAAATCTTTGCCTTTGCCTGCTTGCTTTCACTCTCAATTCACTGGCATTAAAGCCAGTTTCTTCAGGACTTTGACATATACTGAAGACCAGTGAGACATCCAGCTTCGTATATTGGACTCTTAGACTTCCCAACAGATGACAGTTATTTGGGGGACTAACTGTACTACAGCCCACAAGCCACTCAAACAAATTCTTGTTTTATAGAGATTCATTCTATCAGTTCTGTTCCTCTAGAGAACTCTGACTAATAGTCTCCATAACAGCAGACATGACAACAGGCAGTCAGAGCAGGAAACTAACTGATCACACTCTTAACCCAAGAAGCTAAGATGGTGAACAGGAAGTAGGTAAGGCTATAAGCTCTTAAAGCCCAGCCCCAGCGACACCCTTACTCCAGCATGGTTCCACATTCTGAAAGTGCTGTACCTTCACAAACAGTGCCAACAGCTGGGGTCAACATGTTCAAATACCTGAGCCTATGGGAAACTCTTTTCATTTAAGCCACCACAAGCAAGGAGATACTCTCTGATCTATCCACCCCAAACCCATGCACAGAGCCACGGATGCAGAGCAAGGATGAACTTTACTGTCTTTACTGCGGAGCACATATAGATTGGGTAGAATGTGGCCTACATACCACTCCAAGGACTGGCTCCAACTGGTCAAAACCAACCAGGCACTCCTGTCAGTTTACCATAAAAGTTGTTCCAAGAACCAATGGTAACCCTAATTTAATGCAGTCAGCCCAAGGCATTCCCCTGGGAAATGCAGGGATGGGGTCAAGTCACAACAATGAGAGTGAAGGATTTGTCAAGAGTCAACTTCACAGGCTGTGACTGGTGCAGTCACGCATAAATGCAAAGTTACGAGGGCCATATGATTTAATATTTTGGTTTTAACTTATTGAAATTCTTCCTATTTTTAAAATAAGGAGCTCCCCAATTTAAATAGCCTATCATGTAGAAAATGGTGGTTTGTCTTGAGGGTGGACAAGAACAAAGAGACACATAACCGTGGTTGTTTATACAAGCCGTCTGTAAGAAAAGTCAACTATGTGCCAGCCCCACTGCCCAGGGAGAGTAGAGCTCAGAGAACCAGTGAGCTGGAGTCCCCATGAAGCCTCTCCTAGAGATGATCATGCAGTTGGACTTCTGTGAGCTTGTTTGGTTGGGTGCTGTTGGGTGTGTGTTGTTTGTTTGTTTATTGCTTGCTTTGAGACCCCATCTCACCCTGTTGTTCAGGCTGCCCTCAAACTCTTAGCAATTCTGTTGCAGCCTCCCACATATTAGGACTTCAGGTGTGAGCCACCATCCCTGGCTCATCTGGATTTCAGGATTCCAGAAGCTGGTCTTACCCTTGTGTTGGTTTAAACAAATTCCAGGGAAAGGCTTTATGAGTTAGAACTGAACACATCCTAACTAATTCAATGGCACAATGGCTAAGGCCAGCTCTCCATCCAGTGACTTAGAAAGCTGACTCCTCATCTGTAGAGCAGGCAGGTGTGACCTCAGCACCCCCTCCCCATAATCTACATTTCACTTTCTCTGTGGATCAGTTCTGTCCGTCTATGCCAGCTCCTACAGCCATCGCCTTCCTTAGTAGCAGCTTACACAAATAAGCATCCTAAACCATATTGTGTCCTTCTGTAGACCAGGCTACCCTGGGACTCACTATGTAGACCAGGCTGGCCTCAAGTCCTACAGGCATGTAATTTAGCACACCTGACCTCAACATATTTTTAACCATTTGGCCCTGCTCTATACTAAGCTGGACAGAGTCATTTACGTGCCTTGAGGAGTCTTTTTACACAAGAGACATACAAACTATAGTGTTTGGAGCTGAACGGGACCTGAAAATTGAGTCCCATATCTCTTCACCTCCAGAGAGAAAAAGTCTACTGGGGACGAAGCAATGCAAAGACCAGTCTTCCCATTTCCTGCTCTCTCCACAGCACTCTGACTCAGGAACCCCTCTGGTATTTCTACACATAAACAAATTAAAGGATTTGCTCTTTAGCCCTAATTTAAGTTGAAGAAGGTACAGTAACCCTGCGTTTTAGTTGCAAAGAATTTGGTGCATAAATGGCCTTCCACCTCCTTTAAGACACCATCGGGTATTACACCCGATTATCACCATCGGATAAAAATTTCTTTACTCCATGTAAGACTTAATCATGGGAAAGGAGATTTGGCGCAGCAGTAAGAGCAATTGCTGCTCTTGCAGAAGGCCTAAGTTTGGTTCCCAGCACCACATAGTGATTCACAACCATACATAGCTGCAGCTCCAGGGATCCTATGCCCTCTTCTGACTTCTTCAAGCTGTGTATGTTTGTGGTCCACACACTTACATGCATAGAAAACACTTGTAGACATAAAAAGTAAAATAGGTCAATTTAAACTTTTTTAAATTAAATAGAATTTTAAAAGATAATCATTTATATTCTGATATCAAATTATCTGAATTCACATCTAAATTCTTCTGCTTACTTCCTGTGTGATCTTAGGTAAATTTTCAGGTCTCTATGACTCATTTTCCTCCTTGATGAGACAAAATTGTAACTACCTTCGTAAGGAGGAAGCAAGCTGATGAATAGAAAGCCCCAGAACAGATCTCTTTCTCATAGCAAACGCTTAACAAAAGTCAGCTTTCATTACTATTAATATCATTATTATACTCTCCCAGCAATATTATGGATTATCAAGGATTTGCTTGTGGTTGTTAATTAGAAATTTTGCTTTGGGGCTTGTATGCTTTGCCATCTTCCAAAAGTTCCTTCACGACGGGGACCCTGCCATACCTGATTTACGCATTCTGTGTTACCTGGGATGGGTCTCTTATTAACTGAACCCTCAACAAAGAACTGGTGAGTCTCTGACTTATCTGCACCTCTTCTAACAACTAACAACTGGCGTACAGGAATGGCCCCTTCATCAGCTTCAGTAAAGCCTAACTTTCTGGTTTCCAAGAGGAAACAATTTTTAAAAATTTCTCAGCATGCATGAGACCTGCAGTCATCCCTAAATGGGATAACCACATCAACTCCTCCCCTCCAGGCTTAGGAAGCTATGCAGAAGAGGGGGCTGAAAGATTGTGGGAGCCAGAGGTGGGAGACTCCAGAGGTGGTTAAAGACACACCAGGGTTGATACACATATTTACTGGGAGAGACTGTGACCACAAACACAAGACCTACATACATCGAAGCCAGACAAAAGCCTAGCGGGGAGAAGGGAACATGACGAACAAGTCCTACCCCAAACAAGAAGCAATCTGTTTCTGACAGATGTTAGAAAAGGGAAAATCAGTTTCCCCAGTGGAATGACTGTTAGATAAACCAATCATATTCCAGGGCAAGTTTCATGCTCAGGAATACTTGACTAAAAAACTGACTCCAAGTTTTGTCTTGTTTTGTTAATGTGTGTGTACTTTCTTTTGTTATGGTTCAGAGGTTTTTTTGTTCCTTTAGTTTTGTTTGAGGGAAGTATATTTTGAAGGGGAAGAAAGAACATGAAGTTGACTGGGCAAGGAGAAGGGATGGCTCTGAGGGGCCTTGAGGAAGGGGAAGGAATGTGTGTGTGTGTATGTGTGTGTGTGTAGTGTGTGTGTATTTATGTGTGTGTGTGTGTGCAGTCTAAGGTTCTCAAATAATAAATAAATTAAATAAAAAACTCTTCAGTACTGGGGGTGACTCAGTGGCAAATCACCTCTTAGCATGTACCAGGCTCTGGGTTAAACTCCAAGAACACACAAACATACACAAATAAAGACATATGCACCCACACAAAATTTAACCAGTAAAGGGGAAATTCCAGACACTCCTTGAAGTTGGGGACATGAAGGCAAGTAACCTGCTCTTTGTGCCAACTAAAAACAGGACCAAAAAGAAAAGGGCCCACCTAAGCTGAAGGGCATTGTGCTAGATTTCCAGAACTACCTCTGTTTCTCTAGAGTGAATCTTTGGGAAACTTTCAAAAGCAGTTAAGTGTTTTGTTTTCTGGAGATTTGTAGAAAAGATGGAGCCAGCTTGACTTCTGGCATGGATGACCTCCTATATGAGTTTGACATTAGACACTGGACCAGAGACCTGAGGTCAGTGCCAGTGCCTGTATCTGGAGCACCATCCGGAAGACAGACGCTCTGACTAGGACCACCTCTTCTGCCCATGGTGCATCAGGAAGAATGAGCTGGGAGACAAGGCAGGGTGAGACTGTAAGGACTTGATGATGTCATTTCCCTGTTGCAGTCTAAACCCTTGGGGAGAAAGGCCTGATGTAAATACCAGCTTTGTCAGCATGACTCAGAGTCCAGACTCTTTAAATCACTTTCTCTGCCTCAACACTCTGAACACAGCCACTTCTAGGAAAAGTGAGCCAAGGCCGCTTGAGGGACGGCTATGGACTGTGACCCAGTAGAGTATTGGGGGTCGTGTCAAGCAGGCTTCCCAAACTTTCCTTCCTACCAAGAATGTCTCCAAGTAGCCAGACACCATTCTGACTAACCAGGAAGTTCCCTAGCCCTGACCCCAACCTTTCCCTTCACTTCTTTTATTTACCTCTTGATCCAAATGTAACTTAAGTATTTAACCTCGTTTATTACCTGAAAAATTACCAGTATTTGTTCTATGTAGCAGCAATTAATTTTTTAAAAAAGAATCTAAGGTTGGGCCAAACCAATGTGCCTGATTTTTTTTCCACTTGAAGTAACCTGTCTCGGTATTTAACTCGGATGGTTGACCTCTGCTCCACCAGCATCCCACGGATATCCCATTCCTCTTGCTTCTGGTCCTTCCTCCTGCGTATCTCTTCATTTTCAAAGCCTATTTCAGGGCTGGAGAGATGGCTCAGCGGTTAAGAGCATTGTCTGCTCTTCTAAAGGTCCTGAGTTCAATTCCCAGCAACCACATGGTGGCTCACAACCATCTGTAATGAGGTCTGGTGCCCTCTTCTGGCCTTCAGGCATACACGCAGAAAGAATATTGTATACACAATAAATAAATAAATATTTTTTAAAAAAAAGCCTATTTCAGAATAGGCTGCTTCTCCTCCTTGAAAGGTGTCCAACCCCCCTTTCCAGGTTACACAGCTGCCATCTTCTTCGTGTGGGGACTCTGTATTCACCACAGCAGGAAGTTCTCCAGAATCTTCTGGGACTACCGGTGGAGATGTCCAAGCAAGTCTCTGAAATCCCACAAACCATCAAAAACTGTCTAGTGTTTGGACCCTAGGTAAACACCTTAAGATTTGGTAAGGTTTTTTTTCTTTTTTTTTTCTAGTTCTATGAAATACTATGTTCCCTGGCAGATGGACAGACTGAAGAAGAAAGAACCAGAAGTTAAAATGGAACTGGAGGATATTGGAAGATAGAGGAATTTTTTTAAAGATCTCTTTATTACATATACAGTGTTCTGTCTGCATGTATGACTTCAGGCCAGAAGAGGACACCAGATCTCATTACAGATGGTTGTGAGCTGCCATGTGGGTGCTAGGAATTAAACTCAGGATCTGGGAGAGCAGCGAGTGCTCTTGACCACTGAGCCATCTCTCCAGCCCCAGTAGAGGAACTCTTAAAGGCAGAGAACTTTTTTTAACTTCTTAAATTTAATTGCATTTATCAGTGTGTGTGTGTGTGTGTGTGTGTGTGTGTGTGTGTGTGTCCCCTGAGGATCAAACTCAGGTCCTCAGGCTTGTGTGGCAAGTGTTTTTACCCACGGAGCCATCTCAGCTGACCCAAAGATATTTTTGAAAGAGAAATTTCATCACTCAGGAGGAGTTAAGACCTCAAGCACAGAAGCACGGAGTGAACACCTCCCGCTCAAACCTAGCAGCTGCTGCGGATGCTGGCTGAGGTAAGAACTGTTGTGTCAGCGAACACTTTGCCTGCAACACGTGTGCACCATCTCAGGCTGAGGCTCCAGGGCAGTAACAGAATGAGGCAGGAGCCAGCATGTTCCATCTTCTGCCTTGGCACAGTACATGGTCTGCCTCTCCAGCCGGAACTGGGTCTAGGACTGTCTGGCCCCACCTCTACTAAGCTCGATTGGCTGACCCTGAGGCTAAAGGTAACCTATAGCTTAGGACACAGGATCAAACTCCTCCCTTTAACACACAAGTCAGACCACATTTCTCTTTTGTTCTCAGTGCGTCCATGGTCTCCTCAGTCATCAGAATATGACTTAGGGCCTCACTGTATAGACCTAGCCATGTACAAGTTCTCTTCCCTGTGTTCCTATCTGACCTCCTTGCTTTACTCAAATATATATA
>NW_026068099.1:888257-1005274 GCF_014885135.2 Alexandromys fortis | reverse complement strand
TTTACTTTTATGGGCTTGTTGTTAGGATTGTTTTTCCAAAAGAAATCCTCTTCTTCAGGCAAAGGCATGGACTTGCTCCCTCCAGCACCCAAGTCTACTTGGCTGTTGCAGCTTTAGTGACATCTCCTATGATCTCTTATTAGGACAAGCCCCTCCTCTCCTAGTCACTTCCATCCCCCTTACAGCCACCTCTCACCTCGCTTTACATCCTACCTATTTGCTCACTGCTTTGTGTGGCTCAGGCTGCCTTTGCTTATAGCATGTCCTCTGGCTGCAGAAACTGCATTTTGTTCACCATTGCACATCCAAGTGCCTGGCACATAGTAAGTGGTCAGGATACAGCTGTTACTGGGAGAAGGAAATGGGGACATCTAAGGGAGGACCCTGGGATCCAGAACAGGAAGATCTTGTTCAAGGTGACACATGGCAGCTCATGGGTGGCAGACCCAGAACTCACCACCCTCCCTAGCTTTCCCATAGAGGCTTCAGTGCCCATCCATGCTGACCATGACCTAGGGAAGGACCTTTCACCTTCAACGTTTACCACTGCATGCCTCAAGGTGAAGTTCGATCCAGTTCTCAAGGGCATCATGTTGCTAGATTGTCTGTCCCCAAGTCTCTTATCTCTGACTCACACTGACTCTAAATGAAAAGTTGTGCTCAGAAACCAGATCAGTATGACCACGGGCTAAAGGTGGCCAGCAATGGTCACAGAAGATGAGACACTTAGGCTAGTCTAGTGGCTCTAGCTTACGTGGAGTTTAGACTGGAATGTGAACGAGTGCCAGCTGGGAAATGTTCGAATCCTGCAGAGGGAGGAAAATCCTGCACGAAGGTAGGTTTCATCCATGCACGTAAGACCCATTTCCTCATTCGGCACTTGCATGTTTCATGCCTACTAGTGTTTAGGTGCTAGACTAAGGACAAGTGCATGAAGAGGATGACCTAGAGACATCTCACAAACCTAAAGAGCCTCTTTCCAGAATAGGCTTGTCATTGGATAAAATGCTAGACATCGAGGGCTCAAACAAATCCAACTAAGAACCAAAGACTAGCCACATCAGCTTCACCCTCTTCTGGCCTGTTTTAGTGGCCTGCGTAACAATCATGACTTGAGCATTGTATCATGTGGACTATCTGGGTTCTCCATGGCCCATTGTATCTATCACCCTGCCCCCTAAGAATAAACACAAGCAAATGTGGGTCATGCTTGGAAGTCCCCATCACAGCTCATTCCACAGCATCTGAGCTCAGGGAGCAGCAGGCCTCTTCCATCACGGGTCCCCTCTTGGGTCTGACCTTGATGCACATTTTTACATGTATTTTTCTCTTTTCTCAGCACTGATGATTGAATATACATTAATTAATTAATGTAAAGGAATCCATTAATTAATGAACTGCCTCAGAGACAACCCATCTTCTTGCAAGACAAGATGACAGCCCTAATTCTCTGGGTTCTGGAGCTAACTGGGGGAAAGGAATGACTTCACAAACCAAATGCAGAAGAAGAGAAGAAGCAAAGGGGAGACAGATAGTTTGGCAGTTGGTGGCAGGCCTATGGGCTTGATGAGAAGTAAAACCACAAACTAGTCCCCTGTGACCTCTGGGGGCTGCTCCAAGATGACCATCCTGAAAATTCCACCCTCCAGAGGGAGGGAGGGGAGGAGAGAGAAAAAGAGAAAGAGAGCAGAAAAAAAAGACATCTCTGGAAACTAGAGAGGTTGAGAAGAGGGGCCTTGCTACCAAAAGTTAATGAGGAAGACAGAGTCTGTAGGCAGGAAATGTTCCTATGTCCCCAGCTCTGCCACTGGCTGGCTCTGCCTGAGTTTCCATAACTTCACATTCTTCCACGTCTCCAACAAGAGGAGAGTGTGTGGTGAGAGTGATCTCAAAGCTAAGAATGAAGTAGGAAAGAGCTAAGATTTCCTAAGAATTTCAACTTGCTCATTCTTCCAAATGACTCTGTGTCAGATCACCAGACCTCCATTTCTCCATCTGCCAATCAACATTGTTATGAGGATCCTATAGGTGCATGCATATCGTATGTTCTACACCACAGGCATGCAGCAAGCAAATGATAACACAGATGCATTCCACGGGGCATCTACGTCAGGCAGGAGAATCCTAAGACTACGGGGCTTTCCGATAAGTAAGCTAAAGTTGACTGCTGAAGCAAGATGAACTCACCCAAGTGGCCACTTTGCGAGCACTGGCTAGAGCTAAGGAAGATAATCAAGAGGAGTATGGCCTTTCCCCTCCTACACCATAAGGTTCCCATCAGTGAGAGAACAATTGGTCTTGACTGATATTAAGATTTCTACAAAATGGGCCCTGAGAGATGGTGAAACAGGAAAGGACACTTGCCACCAGGCCTGATATCTTGTGTTTGACCCCTTAGATCCACATGGTAGGAGAGAACTAACTCCAAAAAGCAAGCCTCTAATCTCAACAAAAATACCATGTGTTCCCTATGGTGTCTATGCATATATACCACACAGACACACACACACACACACACACACATACATAAATGTAGTAAAATTGTTAAGATTGCTACAAAATAATCCCCATAGAAATGACTCTATGACTGTCACTTTGTTCTTATTCTGAGGAATTCAACCTATGGGAAGCTTACATTCTTTATTCCAACCCTCCTCAACGCACTTACAAGCCGCATCACCTGCACTCTGTTCCAATGGCGCTATCACAAAAGTGACATATTTCTCACTGTGAAGTTGACAACTATTACAGAGTATGCTAGTGCCCGTAAACTCTTGGGAAAAGGGTTCTGGGGTGCCTTCTCCTGTAGAGAGAAGCCCTCACATCCAAGGTGAGTGACCTTGAAGAACCTTTCTGTTCCTCCCCAACTTTTGCAGCTTAGCTAGCTGGCACTGCCCTGGAGTGCTGAGAATGGTGGCAGGGGTGGTGGATCGAATAAGTTAGAGAAGTAGTTCCTGGTTCAAGAGATGTGTCAACCAGCACACCCTCAGGGTAACCTGATCTACATCTGGCAACCTTCGGGCAGCTCTTCAGGGACTCACTCTGACTCCACAACAATGGTGCCTCCACTTGCAGTTCTCAATGCTCTGGAATCAAAGTCTATCTACAGCTCATCTATCAAAGTCTATCTACGGCACATATGCTATCCATCAACGCAGTCACATGGTTTCCCAGGAGATCAAGGGTAACTGAGGCAACCGGACATGCTCATCCTGTGCTGGAGCTGTGCTGAGAGGTTCTCTTAAGGAGTTGGTATCACTATTCTGCCCCCTTGCTGGATGAGCAAACTGATACCTGGAGCAATGAAGTAGCTGTAGATTTTAGGAAGACTCGGGATCTGAATATAGTGATCCCATTGGAAGCCCAGCTCTTCCCTCCAGACCATGTAGGCACACTGCCTTGGAAGACTAAGAGACTCCACGTCTTGGCAGGTCCATCCAGACCGCAGCTGGTTCCGCAGGACCCTGATCCCTCCTTCATATTTTCAGTCCCTTTTCCACATTCACTCCAGGCCTCTGAGTAGCTGGCCCTTACTCAGCACTGGGGAGAAGCATGTTTCAAGCAAGCACTTCCCAGAGTCTCCACACTCTCCCTGGGGAAGGGCTTCTGAGAGGAGAACAATGAAGCCTTTAAACCTCTCTCAGACCCTCCTGGGTAGGGAAGTCAAACAAGACAGAGGAGGAGGGGCCACCAGGAACTATACTTTCTGCCTAGCCAGTTTAAAGTCCTGAGGCCTGGAGCCCAACAAGTTACAACTCAGCAGGAGCTGTCCTCCCAGCTACACCAGCCAGTTAATTATGGGGGAGGGACAGCTCAAACTTTTTGTGACAGTGCAATTTTGTTTTGCTTTCTTCATCCATCCCCTTCCCTTCCCTTCCCTTCCCTCCTTCTCCTTCTCCTTCTCCTTCTCCTTCTCCTTCTCCTTCTCCTTCTCCTTCTCCTTCTCCTTCTCCTTCTCCTTCTTTTTCTCCTTCTCCTTCTCCTTCTCCTTCTCCTTCTCCTTCTTCTTCTTCTTCTTCTTCTTCTTCTTCTTCTTCTTCTTCTTCTTCTTCTTCTTCTTTTTCTAGCTTTGGGCTCCATGTTCTCAAAGGAAGGGATGGATTAGCAGAGTGCACTGAGCACACGATCTGTGTGCTGCTGGGACCTTCCCAAGGGAAAGGTGGAACTTGCCTCTTCGTACATCGTCACTGTTCGAATATCAGTACCCTTGAAAACTGGGAACAAACGGCCTGGACCTCTCTCTACTGAAAGTCCTGTTTCTCTTCATGAGCAGAGAATGCATATTACTGAATGTAATCCAGTGAAGACACCGGAGAACACCCATTGTCAGGGCTGAAGAGATGACCAATGGTTAGGAGCACTTCCTGTTCCTACAGATGACCGGAATTCGGTTTCCAGCACCTCTGTGAGGTGGCTGACTTCTGTGATTCCAACTCTAGGAGATCTCACGCCCTCTAAGGACAGGTAAAAATACAGATGTTACACATACATGCACACACAATAAATCGTAAAAATAAAATGTCACACAGCATCTCAACAATTTGGATCACGTGCTATGGTGATTTGCTGAGAATTAAACCCTCATCATTTCCAGAGGCCATATCCCAAGGTCTTTGTGAATACCCAAATTCAAGGAAATGGAAAACTCAGAGATAATCTCAAGAAGATTCACAAAGAATTCCGTTGTTTTTTTTTTTCTTAAAAAGTTTGTTTGTCTTGTTGATATAGATTTTATCTTATAACTCCAGCTGGCCTGAGACTCACTATGTAGCCCAAACAGACCTCACACTCAGAACATAGCTCAGCCTCCTTCCCAAATAGAACTACATGTGCGAGCCATGCCCAGATTTGTAAAGAGATTCTCAACTCTAAAGCTAATCTCCATCTGCATAGGCTTAGGGAGGATGGATCAAGCAAGACAAGGGATAGGTGAGGTGCCATCCACATTAAAGAAGAGGACACTGAGAAAAAGGGACTCTCTGGCTCTGTTATGTCCTCATCTAAAGAGGAGTTAAAGATGTGGCAGAGAAGAAAAGGCTTTAAAGGGTCAGGATAAGACTGATTTATGCTTGGGTTGGCCAGGAGAGAAACAACACAGAGAAACCAGCAGAAAGCCTGTCTTGCTAGGTGAGCTCCTAGCTTGACCACACTCATGGTCTGGGACAGCTTCTCTTCTGTCCATGCAGCCTTTCCCTGGAGTAGTGTGCTCTTTGAATTAGAGCTGGGACCCACAAATCCCCAGACAAGTTAGCCGAGAGAAGAGGGCCCTTGCCTGGGCAATGCTGGAACATTTGGTTCTGGAGTAGAAGTTCTACCATGTAAACAGGAAGAGCTCACTATTATTGGAAGGCTGTAACCAGCCTGCCTCCTCATCTTTGCCCCTTACTTGACACTACTTAATTCTGGTCAAGTCCTCTGACCACTGGCATCAAAACACCGGAAGATGTGTCTTGAAGAGAAAGATCCAGATGCCGCCATTCCCATCCAGTCCAAGAGCTCTGAGCAACTGCTCAGACTCCAATGCCACTTGTAACGCTGCCCCCCTTCCCTGTCCTCCAAGACTCAGTCGGCAGTCAAAACTGCTTCTTCCCCTCCCCTTTGCACAGTCCGAAGCCAGCTATGCTCCGCTCTGTTAAGTCTTCCATCCCTCCGCCTGCCGAGGACTGATTCAAGCCCTGCCAGAAGTCCCTAAGTCCCAGCCCAAAACCTTTTCTTGCCACACTCCCAGAGCCATCGCTGGACTCCCCTCTTGCGCAGGAGTTGAAACATCTAAGACATGACTTACTTTTCCCAGATTACGCCTAAATTCTTGCAGCTCTTTCCTCACAGTCTATCTCCAAGAGGAGAAAAGATGTGATGGGAGCGGTCTGGAATTCAAGAACTGAGGAGAGGGGCAGGGAAGAGGAGGGGCAGGAAGGGGGTAGAGCAGGGGGGCATGGAGGGCAGGAAGGGGAAGAGGCAAAGAAAGGAAAGGGGAGGGAGGGAGTCACACACCTCACTAAGACTCTTACCTTGTTCATTTGTTCATTTTTCCTAATGGCCTAGTGGGGAATTATTTCAGAGCAACTAGTCAAATTTTGGATGGATATTGGAATTCTCCAACAATCCTCAGGGACTTGAGAGACGTTTGAAAATACAAAGTTAGTAGTTGTATAATCATTCAAAATAGAAAAACTAGAAACATCAAAATAACCTCTAACCCTGTTTGGCTTCTTGTCATGTCACCCATAGCAACTGACATGCCCTTCCCATCTGCCCCGGTATCTTGCTTCCCATGTTCAAGTGTGTGCACACCTCATCTCCACTGAAACCAGAAGATGCCAGGACTCCAGGAAGAGGTGCCAGAGTCAACAAACAAAACACAGGATACCCAGTTTGGTTTGAAGTTTAGGAAAACAGCAGATCAATTTTGTGTGAGTTATTTCATAAATACTGAATGAGACAGGTGTATACTAAAATGTGCTATTTGTCTAAGATCGCAAATTTAACTAGGCATCCTAAATTGTATCTGGCTCTCCTATCCCTAAAGTGTCCAGCTCTAGGCACCTCACAGTGGTTTTCTCACCTAAACCCACAAAGATGGATCTTTCCTCATGAAGATAAACTGGAGCTGTTGAATCATCCCCATTTACAGAGGCATCTGAAATTTACCCCAACCATGGATCTAACCAACAAAAGATGCTTTTCAGATCTCCAACCAACTGCCTGGCTGCAAATCTCACTCAGGAATGTGGTCCATGACTCAAAGGATAGTGAGGAAGGGATGCTCAAACCCACAAAATGTCAATGGCCTTTGGCTTCCCAAATGGTTATTATCTTACCCATTCTAAATTCTTCCTTTGCTGCAGCCCTGGGAGAGGAAGTTTGGGCTAAGGAAGAGATGACACTATTGGCTCATCTAAGAAGTTTAATTCCCAGGTGCTAGAAAAAAATTAAAAAAACTGGTTCGGTTGTTTCCTGGTTTCTAGGATGTAGCATGCTTTGTCGTCAGTCACCAGCTCACAAATAACAGCATGGAGACTTCTTATTAATTATAAAAGGTTGGCCATTAGCTTAGGCTAGCCTCACTAGCTCTTATATCTTAATTTAACTGCTTATATTAATCTATGTTCTATCACGTGGTTCAGTTACCTCCACACTGTACTGTACATCCGACCTCTTTGGTGTCTCCCTGGTATCTCCCACATGTCTAGAGTCTTCTTCCCTCTCAGTTCCTCTCTTTCCCTGGAAGTCTTGCCTATTCTTTTTTGCCTAACTATTGACCCTTCCGCTCTTTATTAAACCAACTGGAAAGTTCTTTGGGCAGAAACACATCTTTACAGTGTAAACAAATATTCTGCAACACTGGGGTAACATGATAGCGATGTTCTGGACAGTGCTGTCCAGTTCATGCCCAAAGGAGTTCTCTGTGCCTGTTACAAATGGTCCCCAGCCCGGCACTCAGTAGAAACTGATGGGAGCCATGGAAGGATGGTTTCAATACCTTGAAACCCTGACCCTGAAGACAACCTGAGGGGCCATATTCCTTTTAAATTGGTGGGCTCTCTTGCCTAGCAGAGAGGAAGAAAGGTCTCCCAACTCCCCAAGAGGACTCCTAGAAGCTTGTCCCTCCAGGTTCTTTCCCTTGTTGGGCATGTGTGAACAAGACTCTTTCATGGTTTTGACTCACTCTGAAACGAACTGCACCCAGAACTCAGGTGTCTTTGACAGCTTGGCAGTGAGCCTGGGAAGGTCGGGGAAGGATGCATCCTCTCCCCCCAGTCTCTAAGCTGACTTGTCTTCGTGTTCATCCTTGCAGCCAGCCTTCTTGGCTTCAGTTTGAAGGTGGACAAAATGATTTCACTTCGCCTTCTAGGTATTGTGGGGTATATCAAAGAGTCAATTCCTGTGAATGTCTTATTACTTCTCAAAAGGATAGGATAAAGTCCCAAAACATCAGTGTCTTACATGAAAAAGATATGGCTTAAAACTTTTAAGTTGGATTGCTAACACAAGAGCACTCTTCTGGCATGGCCAGGGCTGTGGGTTCCATCCCAAGCAATCTAAGATTCCAAGTGAGGGGCTGGGGATATAGCTCAGTGATAAAATTTGTGTTCACTTATGATTTGGGCTCTTGCCTAGTTTGTATGAGGACCTTGGTTCAACACCCAGTACTGAAAAAAATCAAAATAGGTTTGTAGATCCCCAGGACCTCTCCACTGAAAAACTCAGTCTTTAAAAGCAGAGAAAAGAATGATCTTAGCCTTTCTAGAACCCAAGTGCTTTAAAGAAAATAGATGGAGCTACAAGGCTCCCTGAAAAAAAAAGTAGAAAGAAATGTTCAAATTGCAGCATGGGGAGCAATGTTTGGTACCCTAAGGGATTCCTATTAAGTGGCATGTGTCTATTCTGGAAACTAACAGGAAAACAAACACTTTACATGTGGTACCTTAAGGGTGGGCATCCTGTAAAGACACAAAATCCCAACATTTATCAGTGAGGAAAAGAAGACTTTTGACAGCCAGGCACCACTCAAAAATCAGAAGGTCTAGGAATATGTTTGAATAAAGTCTTTTGGGATGACAAAGAACAGAAACGCAACTAAATCAAGGAATACATTGAGAGGGGAAGTCAAGTTTCTGGTCATGAGGAACTAGAACTTCAGGTCAGAATCCAGTAACCACTTACTGTGTTGTATGCTAAGAGTCGGATATGTGCTGTCCTGTTTTGTAATCCCTCCAAGCCTTCACAGTAAATTAAATTATTCTTTTTTTCACAGGTTACAGAAAAAACCTGAAGTCCCAAATGGTATGAAGGTCACTGAGTGACTCTGGCCCAGCTCTGGCCTCGACCACCTCCTGCTCAGTGGCAAAGTTAGCCACTGAACAAGCCTCTTCCTCTGCAGACAGAAGCAAATGAAATGTGGTCTTAAAGTGCAGTTTACTCTGCAAGTGACTCTAATGAAGGAAGAAAGGAAAGGGATGGAATGGTATGAGAGGGTGGAAGAAATGTCACCATTCTGAGAACAGTAGGCAGAGACCAAGGGTGGAGCAGAAATACAGAATTCAAGGCCCTAGCAAAATACTCACTTTAAATGATAGATTTTTGCCCCCTTTGTTCCAGTACCAGAAATACCTATTTCAAAAAATATGTATCTGTAGTTCATCCAACAACAGACAGAACAAGAACTCTTAATTCTAGCCCTTTCCAAAGCCATCTTCTATTCTTTTCATGTCCTGACATTTCTATTACCCAGAAAGAAGGGAAGAAACCCAGACATGCTTTACAGAATACATGGAAATCCAAGTTTCTCTTCAACTTTAGGAAGGTCAAAGTCACGCATGATGAAGCTGATGGACAACTGTGAACTCAGCACAATCATATTCAACGATAGGGACAACAGATCCCAATCAGGCCCAGAAGAGGAGTCACAAGGAAGAGCAGAAAAAAGAAATACCCACACACAATCCAGAGCCTAGATACCCACACAGGGAGAAAAAGAGACCAGAGGAAGAAAGGGAAGCTGCCTTGTTTGTTCTCAAGAAGGACATCTGGATTTCTCAATGAGAGCCTGACTTGGGTCTCTTCCCTGTTTTCCAGCTGGACCCAACCATGCAGCTCCTGGCCAGAGGTGCCATGAGTCAGCTACAGATTGGAGCACAGTCCCTCTGCCCCTGTGCTCTCCTCTCTGCCAGACCACACAGCCTCCCTCCCCACCCTGCCAAGCTGGCTTAGCTCTTCATCCAGGTAACGCACTTCAAAGGCACCAGGGTAAGCTGGAACAGTATGGGCCAGCCTCGGGACAAGAACTGATTCCAGAAGGCTCTGGCCCAAACACTCCTCATCAATTTTCCTGAATGTCTTTCCCCACTTGCCTCACACTGTGAATAACCCCTGGAAGTCAGAAGTGGAAAACCTAATTTTTCATGAAATCCGTCAAGCCTCTCTTCAACACTGCTGTTCTGAGTGGCTTTATTATCATGAGGTTGACCAGATGTCAGCCAACATCAAAGCACAGCCCTACAGCAACAATCTATACCTCCTTCTCTGGAGTTAGCCATATTCTCTAGGATGGTCAAAAGACCAGGTGAGGGGCCTAAGTGACCAAAGAAATAGGACATCAGTCAAGGTGTCACAAGAAGCTCACAAAGGGCTCTTATGGCCAATAGGCCAGTTTGCTGCATCTTTCTTAGAGGATGCTGCTTTGTGTCCATTCTTCCATAGGAAATTGTGTCCTGAAACTAGGTACCACATTCACTTATGTGTCCATAGTAACACAAAGTAAAGCAAGGGGCCTGGTGCCAAAGAGAACTCAGCAAGTATCTGCTTGCTTGAGTTTGTTTGCTGGTGGCCTCCTTGGACTTTCATTTAACTATAGAACTTGAGAGTCATGAAAAGTAACTCAATGTAGCTTCCTCACCAACATTCTTCCCTCATCTTTGTTTGTGTCTATGTTTTGCATTAGTCTGTTTGTAATTAACATAGTCTTTCTTCCAGCCAGTCCTATTATTTTACCAATGGTCAACTTGAGAATGAAAATGGAGTTGCCCTATTGATCATTGTGAAAGGCAGAACTCTAAGGTAACCTTCCAGTGACCTAAGCTCCGGTACAATTCCTTCCCCCATGAGTACTGGTGAGACCTATAGGGTTCTCCTAACCGCTAGACAATGGCAAGAGACATGTAGCATGGCTTCCGAGCTCATGCTGCCTTATAGAACAAAAGTGGTAGGATTTGCAAATGTAATGTCAATCCCTAATCAGTTGACTTTTGAATTATTCAAATTGGTAGACAGGTACTTGAGAAATTTTTTTAATTAATTTATTTTTTTAAAAAACTATCTTTTCTCATTTTACGTATTAATCCTAGTTCCCACTTCTTTCTCTCCTCCCGCTCCCTTCACCTCTCCCCCCTCCCACTCATCCATCCACTCCTCAGAGAGGATAAGGCTTCCCATGGGGAATCAACAAAATCTAGCACATTGTTTTGAGGCAGGGCCAAGGCCCTCCCCATTGTATCTAAGCTGAGCAAGGCATCCCTTCAAAGAAAACAGGTTCCAAAAAGCCAGTACAAGCAAGCAGTGGGGATAAATCCTGGTCTCATTGCTAGTGGCCCCACAATCTGCCCCCATCATACAACTATCACCCACATTCAGAGGACCTAGTTTGGTCCTATGCTGGCTCCCACGCTGTCAGGCTGGAGTTGATTGGTTCCCATTAGCTCAGGAAAGCTGCTTCAGTGGGTATCCCCATCATGGTCTTGATGTCTTTGCTCAAATTCTCACTCCTTCCACTCTTCGACTGGACTTTGTGAGCTCAGTCCAGCGCTCCACTATGGATCTTTGCATCTGCTTCCATCAATTGTTGGATGAAGGTTCTATGATAACATTTAAGACAGTCATCAATCTGACTACATGGCAAGTCCAGTTCAGGAACCCTCTCCACTGTTGCTTAGGATCTTAGCTGGGGACATCCTTGTAAATTCCTGGGAACTTCTCTAGTGTCAGGTTTCTTGTTAGCCCCATAATGGCTCCCTCAATCAAGATATCTATTTTCTTGCTCTTGGTCTTTGTCCTTCCCCCATCTAGACCAAGAACATTTGCTCAATTTTGTTCATAACAACATTATTTGTAATAACCAGAATCTGGAAATGATCTAGATGCCCCTCAACCAAATAATGGAAAAAGAAAATGTGGTAAATTTACACAATGGAGTACTACTCAGCAGAAAAAAAAATGACATCTTGAAATTTGCATGCAAATAGATGGAGCTAGAAAATAAAACACATCCTGAGTGAGGTAACCAGACCCAGAAAGATGGGCATAGCATGTACTCACTCATAAGTGGATACTAGTGGTAAAGCAAAAGACAATGAGCCTATAGTCCCCTACCCCAGAGAAGCTAAGTAACAAGGAGAACCCTAAGAGAAACATACATGGATCCCCCTGGGAAGGGAAAATAGACAAGATCTCCTGAGAAAATTGGGAGTGGGGTGGGAGGAGAAGAAAGGACAGAAGAGGAGAAGGAGGGGAGAAGGGGAGGTTGAGAAGAACTTGAGAGAAAGGAACACTTCTGTAAAGCAAAGGACACAGTCAATAAGACAAAAGGCAGTCTACTGAGTGGGAAAAGATCTTCACCAACCCCACATCAGACCGAGGACTGATCTCCAAAATATATAAAGAACTCAAGAAATTAGACATCAAAATACCAAATAATCCAATTAAAAAATGGGATACAGATCTAAACAGAGAATTCTCAACAGAAGAATCTCAGATGGCTGAAAGACACTTAGGGAAATGTTCAACATCCTTATTCATCAGGAAAATGCAAATCAAAACAACTCTGAGATCCTAACTTACACCAGTCAGAACAGCCAAGATCAAAAACACTAATAATAGCTTGTGCTGAAGAGGATGTGGATTAAGGGGAACATTCTTCCATTGCTGGTGGGAATGCAAAGTTGTACAGCCACTTTGGATATCAGTTTGGTGGTTTCCCAGAAAATTGGGAATCAATCTACGTTAGGATCCAGCAATACCCCTCTTGGGCATATACCCAAAGGATGCTTAAAAGGACATTTGAGAAATTTTTTATGACAAACAGAAGTAGGTAGAAAGATGATGAAACATAATCTAAAAGAACCCCAATATAACTCAATAACAAAAGACAAGTAATCCAATTTTAAAAGGACAAGGGAGCTAAGTAGACTTCTTTCTGAATGACCAATAAATACATGAAAGATTCTTAGCAGATAAATATAAATCAGAATCACAGTGAGATACTGTGCCATACCCAATAGGACAATCATAATAAAAAGTAAAATAATGTGTTGGCAAACATGGAAAATTGGAATCCTGGTGTACATTGCTCCAGGAAATACACAGAGGTGTTGCTGCTGGCCACAAACCAGTCAGTACCAGTCTGACAACTCCTCTGAGAGTTAAACAGAGTTAGATGCCATATAAACCAGCAATCGGTATGTCACACAAGAGAAGTAAAAGAAAAACAATCCACACAAAACTTTGTATATACATGTTTGTAGCAGCATGTCTCTCACACATTTTTAAAATGCATTTATTTATTTTATGTGTATGTGTATGTGTATTTTGCCAGCATGTATGTATATGTACCATGTACATTCCTGATGCCAGTGGAAGCCAGAGGATGTCACCAGTCCCATGGTGCTAGAGTTACAGATGATTTGTAAGCCACTATGTGGGTGCTGGGAACTGAACCTAAGACTTTGGCAAGAGAAGCAAGTGCTCTTAACTGCTGAGCCATCTCTTCCACCTCATAGCAGCATGATTTTCTTTGTTTTGTTTTTTTGAGACAGGCTTTCACCGTGAAACAGTCCTGACTGTCCTGAAACTTGCTTTGTACATCATGTTGGCCTCAAACTCACAGAGATCCACCTGCCTCTGCCTCCCGCGTGTTGGGATTAAAGGTGCATGGTGAAGCAGCAACATGATTTTAAAAAAATAGCACGGACAGTGGTGGTGCACACCTTTAATCCCAGCACTCAGAAGGCAGAGGCAGGCTGATCTCTTTGAGTTCGAGGCCTGCCTGGTCTACAGAGCTAGTTCCAGGACAGGCTCCAAAGCTATAGAGAAACCCTGCCTCCGAAAACAAAAAACAAGCAAAAAGAAAAACTAGACCACATTTCCACCAGCTGATTAATGAATAAACAAAATGAGATGCTTCCATACAATGGGAAATCATTCTACCATAAAAAGAGATGAAGTCTCATTAAGTTTCCCAGGCTGAACTTGAATTCACTCAGTAGCCCAAATATGTCTTGAACTTGAAGTCCCCTTGCCTCAGGCTCTGAAGTAACTGGAATTATAGGCCTGCACTATCCGATCTCACTGCTTGAGTTCACTTTAGGGTGTAAGATGGGAGAAGGTCCATAGACATAACATTGTCTCTGGAGCTAAAAAGCCAAATTTTCACTATACAGTCATGTGTCACTTAAAAATGGGGATGTAGTCTGAGAAACACCTTATTAGGCAGTTTCATCATACAAATGTCAAAGTGTACCTATGCAGTCCTAATGGGAGCCTACCACAGACCAAGAAAAGATATAATATATAAAGATTATATTATATTATATTATATTATATTATTATATTACTACTAAGGCTATGTTGGATAGAATTAAATTAAGCACAAGAGAAAGTGATACAACCAAGAGGCATGGTAACCATGAGGTGATGACCTTGCTTATGGCATGATGTTTTGCAATATACTCTGTGTGTGTATGTGTTTGTACATATTCCTGTATGGGCAGGTACACTTGTATCTATAGATAGAACATATGTTCATATGCAAATGGAAATCAGGAAATAACTCCAGATGTTATTCTTCAGGTACCTTCCATCTTTTAAGCTGGAGTCTCTCGTTAACTTGGAACTTCACTAATTAATCATGAGCTTCCAGGAACCTGCCCATCTCCAGTTTCCAGTCTGCCATCACTAGAGTTACAGACATGTGCCACCAGACCCAGCTGTTTATGTAGGTTTGGGCAGCCAGAATTCAGGTCCCTACACTTGGAAAACAAGTGTTTTATGAACTGAGTCATCTCCCCAGCTCTTAGAGTATGTTTTTAAAAATGTAAAGTAGGTACAGAATTCATTCTAACAGAGATTATGTGTTATAAATGCATAAGTCAGTACTGTAGTTTTTGTTACCAGTTTCAACTTTCTCAAAGTTGAGATCTTTTAACCAAAAATAAGAACAAGTTGGAGGCTGGGGGGAAAACCCATCTTTCACATGAAGTCCTCCCCAAAGAGGTAAATGCCATATCTTTCTCTTCTCAGATTTCCACTCTTGGGTAGATGGATGGATGGATGGATGGATGGATGGATGGATGGATGGGTGGATTGATGAATAGATGGGCAAGGTAGATGTTTATAGTTTAATGATGTGTGCTTGGTGGTCAGTTGCTTCATTTATCTTTTCCAAGTCAACAGAAGCATACATTTCTAGTGAGTCATGTTTATGCTATGTAGAATACTCATTCACCATCAAACCGGTAGCAAACTTTCCTGGCCCCATGGTGTCTCACCTGTATGTGATACATCTGACCCCTACACACACAAATAGATAGATGATAGATAGATGGACGGACGGAAAGACAGACAGACAGATAGATGATGGATGGATAGGTAGGTAGATAGATAGATAGATAGATAGATAGATAGATAGATAGATAGATGATAGATAGGTAGGTAGATAGATAGATAGATAGATAGATAGATAGATAGATAGAGTCCATAATAGCACAGGCTGTCCATGTTACTTGCATGTGTTCAGTCTATGGTTTTGTCCACTGTGTCTCTCTCAATTGGGCAAAGAGTCCACCTCTCAGCTTGGCAGTGAACAGCCTAACAGAAGCTCCCAGAAGAAGAGGTCTGAGTTAGTTCAAAAGCCCAATAGTTCATTGCCCAATTAAGTTGAACAGTCCCATCAGTAGGCCAGGAGGTTGAGCAGAAGATAGGCTTCCTGTGGTTCTGGGAAGCTCAAGGGTCTGAGAAACTGGGAGCCTAGCTTTGGATCTTGTATTCTTTGTGTTGTTAGGGACATTGATGACCTCAAACCAGGGAAGAAATCACTGAATACCCTGTGCATGCTGCCCATCTCAGATCAGTGACCAAGCAAGTGGACCAGTTTCTCAAACCAGTGTGTTCTAAAGTACGTTTTTTTTCTCTTTTTTTTTTAATTGAAAACAGATTTTTTTCATACAATATATTCTGATTGTGTTTTCTTCTTCCTTAACTCCTCCCAGATCCTCCCCACCTCCCCCCTCAAACCCACATTTTTCTTACTCTCATTTGAAAACAGCCATCTAAAAAATAATAAGATGTAATAAAAACAAACTAGAATAGGTCAAGCTAAACAAACGGGGGGGAAAGAAACAAAGAAAAGACACAAGAAACACATAGAGATACAGACATACACATTCTCACACACACAGAAATCCCATAAAAACACAAAACTGGAAACCATAATATATATGCAAAAGACCTGTAAGGTTGAAAATGCCCAAACAAAGCTTCATGAGATGATAGACATCTAAAACCTCTAAGAACCGCTAAGTTCACTTTGTGTTCACCATTTACTGCTGGGGTGAGGCCAGTCCTCAAGTATAATTTGTATACTCGGTGAAACTCCATTGGAGAAAACTATTTTTCCTTACAAGTGGTGTGGTTACCAGTTGGAGATAGCTTCAGGGTAAGGAATGCAGGCTTGTGCCCATGTTCCCTCTCAGTGAACAGCAAAGTCCCTGAAACTATTCATTGATGTTGGAAGGTCATTTGTCTATCTGTTGCTTTCATTGGTTAATTAATAAAGAAACTGCTTGGCCTGATAGGTCAGAACATAGGTGGGTGGAGTAGACAGAACAGAATGCTGGGAAGAAAGGAAGTGAGGGCAGACACAATGGAGCCAGCCACCAGGTCAGACATGCTGAATCTTTCCCGGTAAGCCACCACCTTGTAGTGCTACACAGATTACTAAATATGGGTTAAAGCAAGATGTGAGAATTAGCCAATAAGAGACTGAAACTAATGGGTCAGGCAGTGTTTAAATGAATACAATTTGTGTGTTGTTATTTCGGGTTATAAGCTAGCCAGACAGCCAGGAGCTGGGTGGCAGAAAGCGGCCCGCTGCTCCTTCTACAATTCATGGCCCTCTCTGCCTGAGTACACAGGTATATAAAATAAGTAAACAAATCAAGTATCTGCTGATAATAAGTCATAAAAATTGCATTTTAAAGTAATTGTTTGACATATACATGATTTACTCTTTATGAAAGACAAAAGTGGGCTGATGAGATGGCTCAGCAGATAAAGAAATTTGTTGCCAAAACTGAGGAGCTAAATTCCATTTCTAAGTACCCACACACTAGACAGAACCATTTCTCACAAGTTGTTTTTTGATTTCCACATGTACTCCATGAACTACACACACACCAAGTAAAGCATAATAAAAGACAAAAGAAACTCTACCCAGAAATGAGATAGACAGTTGCCCCTTTTCACATAAATAATTGGTTCTTAACACTTGATACCAAAGGACACAGGGCATCTGCAATGTTTTTCAGAGTTGATAGATATTTTTACTCTACAATTATAAATGCTGAGACCACCACTTCATAGAAAAATACATGGTTAAAAAAATGATAGAAGTATGTTTACAGCCACTTCAGAAATTGTTAGAAATTCTCTCCTAATCCCAAAACTCATTTGACACTTAAAAAAAAACTCAAGTCTAAAACTCAGTCATTTTTAAAACAAAACTCTCTAACAAAATACAATCTGAAGATGCATTCGTTTGAAGATGGTAGGAAAATATGATGTCTTCATCGTCCATAATTAAGACATTTTGCTTCTGTAAGAAGAGTCAGTAAAGTCAATGTAACTCTTACTGCACAGAAGTCTCGAATCTGAGCCAATGAGTCCCATGCAGTCTACACCGGTGTGTGTGACAATGCAGTATATACAGTGCCAAGACTGCATGCTGCATGGTCAGCAGAACCGTGGTGAAGTCCCATGATGCAGCACTGGTAAGTACTGCCAGAAGCACCTTGGATTCACTACACATTTGATTCTGAGTTAATTTTTCATCATTGCACTTTTACTATTGCCACATTTCTTATGGACCCCACATTCAATTCTGCAAACCCTTGGGGCAAGGGCATGACGCACATTTGAGAAACTGAGTCTATCTATAGGTGTATTCTTTGAAATGCGTTGCGGTGTGCATTTGTGTTTTATTTTGTTAGTCATCTTGAAAATTGAGTGCACCTTAGATCATTTTGGATGGTCACCTAATATATCTGTAGAAGAACATTTTCCATTTCCAGAGACATCAAAGCCACACCACACCCCCAAATCCCATGGTCAGTATTTTGAGATAGTGGGAAAGGGCCAAGTGAAGCCTGGGTGACACAGAGCCAGGTGGCAAAGGTGAGGCTTTCGTTTCCCACATGATTTAAGGGGTTTTCCAGTGGGAATTTTTACTATAATCAATTTCTGTATTGCAAACTGGCTTCAAAACTAACCACTGTGACTGGGTGGTGGTGTTGCATGCCTTTAATCCCAGCATTCAGGAGGCAGAGGCAGGCAGATCTCTGTGAGTTCAAGATCAACCTGGTCCACAGAGTGAGTCCCAGGACAGCCAGTGCTACACAGTAAAACCTTGTCTTGAAAAGCAAAGCAAAAAACAAAAACAAAAACCACAGTGTAAGGCAAGACCCTAGTGTCAGTTAGGCAGTAACTGAAGTACTAAATATCAATCAGGACATCAACCACTGTGCACGAAACTCACAAATTTACACCATAACAGGTAAGTCACAATCACAAATATTGATCTATTTTCCAGCATGACCTCAGCCTAACACCAGCCAACATACTAAATTAGCGTTTTCTATACTTTTGCAGCAATGGGAGTGTTGGTTGCTTTTATTTACATTTTTGGTGGATTTGACAGTGGTGTGAATAGAGACTGCAGTGCATTAAGAGTCACACTGACTTTACTGCATTTTTGGTGGATTTCACAGTGGTGTGAATAGAGACTGCAGTGCGTTAAGAGTCACGCTGACTTTACTGCATTTTTTGGTGGATTTGACAGTGGTGTGAATAGAGACTACAGTGTGTTAAGAGTCACGCTGACTTTACTGCATTTTTTGGTGGATTTGACAGTGGTGTGAATAGAGACTACAGTGTGTTAAGAGTCACACTGACTTTAGTGCACACACAGTTCTCTGCTCTTACAGAAGCAAATTGGCTGACTTATGGGAAAAGAAGGTTTAATATTTTCCTGCAATCTTTCCTCAGCATCAAATGAGTGTTTTGTTGGTTTTTTTTTTCCCCTTCTGTTTATGGGTTTTTTTGTTTGGGTTTTTTTTTTATTGCATTGTTCTATAATGTTTGGTTTTTAAAATGGCTGTTTGAGTTGTTGACTTGAGTTTTCTTTAAAACTTGTGAAGTGAATTTGGCTCTGGGATGAAGACTTTAGCACATTTGTGCAAATTTAGGGTGTGTACAATTTTAAGGCTAACAATAAGAGTCAGAACTTACTTTATTTACAGGCCTACTTTTATCTTAATTACAATGTGCATGGATGGGGTTTTGGGCATGTGTTTGCGGTGCCCGAAGAGGCCAGAAGAGGCCACTGGGTCCCCTAGAGCTGTAGCCTCCACATATGAGTGCTGGGAACCCAGCTTAGAGCCTCTGTCGGAGCAGGTCAGGGTGGTAACTGCTGAGCCATCTCTCCAGTCCCCAGAATTTATGTTTAAGACTTCAACATCTGTTGCCTTGTAACCATTTTCCAATGACAATAACGAAGGTAGCTTGAGGAAGGCCATCTTCTCCCAATTCGCACAAATTTGCCCTGTGTGTTGACCCTTCTACCCCCCTCCTCCACTGAGCTGTGATGAAAGCCAGACCCTGCCAGGCTCTGTGGTTTTATTTGGCCTTTTCATAGCTCAAGCTCATCACATTAAACCTGTTTCAAGCAGTTAACCCTCCGTCTCTCCCTTCTCACTCCATTTCCCTACCCACTTCTCTCTCCCCGCCGGAGCAGGGCCTCTCCACCCTCCTGTCTTTTAAGTCACAACGGATCACTTTTCCTGGTTAATCTCATTTTCCAAAATTAACACAGCTTCTGAGCTGCCCGTTGTAAAAACACGCCAGATCCCGTGATCTGAGAAGACAGGAGGGCTCCGGGCCCAAACTGTATTTATGGGGCTCTGCTCTGCCCCTATCTGCCTGGATCCTCTCCAGGGCCTTCTAAACGTCAATTCGTAAAATCGTGAATGCATATACTGCTCACATAGGGATACAAATCACTGTGAATCACAGTCAGCCTCAGGGTCAATCTCGACTCCAGTTAAGTTGCTGGCTACAGCGAACCTCGCTTTAAAACTTGAACTTAGAAGCAGCACGTGGTTTGACCCACAAGATAGTCGTCTTTTCTACAAGAAATGCCATATAAAACCTACAAATCCACTGTGCAAACGGACACAGAGCTATCTGAAGGGAGCGCCTACCTCTGCCAGATGAGGATGGGAGAGGGTGAGGCAGTTGAACTGACCCCGGCAGCACCGTGTCATTCTTGAGAAAGTCCCCAGCCGCAATGGCAAAGTGTTCCAAGCAGACGGCTGTGACCTTCTCTGTCTTGACTGTGTGAGACAGGCAAGTTAACACTTTAAAGAATATGAAGGGGGGAAAGTGCCATGCACTTTGATAGCGATCACCTTCTAATTACTCATCGGAGAAGTTCTAGGGCTTGTGTTGATGCACACAAAGTCACCACAGTCCACGCTGGAGAAACCTTGTCTCCAGAGTAAAACATGAAGAGCCAGCTGCTCGCTAGTGGGACGTGGATGATTCTGTAGGTCGGGTAGGTGTGGTGCTGACACCAAGAGCAGTGGGCAGGCTTGTTAGCATATAAATGTACCCACAGGGTGTGGGTACACAAGGATGTCCCTTGTGCAAGGCTTTGCTTCTCCCAGGCATCTAACCCCATTGTTAATACTCTTTCATTAGCCTCTGCTTCTTCTTCCCCTGCCTGAAGAGAGGGAGGCATGTTTTCAATGATGTATCAGTTCTGCCACCTAGCCTTCAGGGATTTCATTACACCAAAGCAGCCTTGAGAAACTCCATTGCCCTGAACTCCTCAATCCTGCTGAACTTCTCCACCACTGAGGGACTTGAGGACTTGGTGCCTGTTTACCTTAGAGGAGCATCCAGATGTGACAGTGGCATTAGTGTGCCTAACATGCTCTGGTCTGTGTGTGTGTCAGTGACCAGATCTTGAAAGTGGAACCAGCGATGTAAACAAGCCTCTCCTGCTTCTCCCAACCCTGTTAGCAGACATCATCCTTGCTTTGAAATCATGCCAAGACCTTCCAGAAACAGCCAGCTTATGGAGGTCTGGTAAGCTTGATGAACTAAAAAGTGCCCTCTGCCCTTTGAAAGTTGTCCAGGTAAACACACAAATCTTTCATTCGCTCGTAGTTCTTGAAGCTCGGTTCTAATCATGTTTTAATTCTTGAGAGAGCGATCCCAGAGGAGGTGGAACACAGTGGATGATATTTAACTTCCAACATCTCCAAGAAGATCACAGAGGCTTTCCAGAGCTCAGCTATACACAATCAAGGAAGGTCATGGCAGCAAAATTAAGCCACTGTCTCTGGGAGTAAAACCAGATTTGAACCTGACCAGAACGAGCTAGCCATCTCAAAGACACTTGTTGGTATTAACCCCCCCCATTCCACCCCACCCCACTCCCATCTTCTAAAGGTAACTGTATAGGGCCTGGAGCCTCTGGAATAGAAGGCAGAGAGAAAGGAATCGTAGGAAGCCCATATGCCCAACAACAAATGTCGCATATGGACTTTGAGCACAAAAGTTGTCTCATCAGTCTTTGGACAAAATCACTCTTTGGACAAAATCCCTACAGACAATCCCAGGATGCTGAGGGATCTTCATTCTCCTCTCTCCTCTCAAGAACCCAGCCTATGCCCTTGAACAGCAGTGCCTGTCTCTGAATTCCTTCTGCCCTTTGGGAAGTGGAGATCAAACACTGTTGCTTAACACGGTCTTTCATTGCTTTATCCCCATGAGCCCACCAGTCTCTCCCCATGACCTCACTGTCACTGCCCAGGGACCCTCTCCCCATCCTGTCTCTTCTTTCTTCTCTCTACCCACCTGTCTTCTCTATGAACCATCACCTCCTCTTTTCCTGGCCTTCATGCGATGTATTTTCCAGCCACAAGAAGTGAACTGGAGAAAAGAAAAAGTTGGTCATTGGAGGTCATCTTTTGAGAGTACGGGATGACAGGAACTGGGTAATTTATGGTCCCTCAAAGAAAAAACCACCCTAGTTTTCTAACTTATCTCAAACGTAACCTCAAGCTGATCTGAACCCATCCCCATACCATGCCTTTTGTGTGCCTACCACTCTTCTTGCCTCAACTTGATTCAAATGAGAAAATAACAGTTGATCTCTTTTGCTTCTGAAATATCTCAACCCAATTTTTCAACATTACTTTGCTCCCTGCTTTACCAAGCCCTCCTACAGTAGAGATAAGCAGTTGGAACAGCCTTCCTACAATTTTTTTTCCCCACAGCTCTTCCTCCCTCTCTTAACCAACACCTAAAACTTCTTTGGCAATGGGTGTGAAAGCACAAACTTTAGACTTCAGGCTTGTTTTAAAACGTGCCTTTCAGAAAACAAAGAGTTGAGAACGTGGATCAGGATCGGGGAGTGTGAACGGCACTGGACGAGATGCTCCCAAACGGAGCTAGCAAGGGAAATATTTTCTTAAAAGCAGTCCTCCAAGAAGAATTCTTATCATAGATAAGGGTGCAGTCTAGTGGCAAAATTCATGAAATGCAGCCCCTTTTCTAAAAGAAGAATGGAGCGCTTAGAAAGAAAGAAAGGGACTTGGAGAATGTGGAGAGCCCCTCCCCGAGAGCTCCCCAGAGATTCTGACCTGACCATTTCTTCTTGGTCTGTGGTGGGCAGTCTGGAACCCACCTATCAGGTCAAACTTACTTTCATAGAAGTTAAGACTATCATATCCCTTCTTTCAAAGATTAGGTTTTCTTTCGTTTTCCTAAGGAAAGAATGGTCCCTAGTGCCAACGGAGCTGTGGGGTTTCAAGCAGCACCCTAGGGTCCTGAGTCAGGGTTTCTCCTGATCAGGTCCCAGGATCCTGCCACTGTGTACCCCTGAGCTCTAGTCTTTTGCACCCATTAACCTTAAGACAAGGTTTCCTGCAGTGTGGCGCCCGATCACTCCAGGAACAACCCCACAAAAGTACCCCCTCGATAACCCCAAGATTATCGCTAGTCTACCTTCCTTCCACTTAGAAGAACATTTAAGGCGTCCATGGGAAGGACACCTTAGACACAAGATGATGCTGAAAACCCACAGCATTTCTTCCTGTCTCAGTGACTGCTCCCAACAAAGCCGGGTGGGTACCCCTTCTTGACAGTGCATGTAACACACACACACACACACACACACACACACACACACACACACACACACGGGTGCATACACCACACACACAGAGAGATGAGCTTCCCTGGCCAGCTATATAGGTGAAGAAAAATGTCCACTGGATGTAACTAAAATCAGTACTCCACAAAAGGTCTTACTTAAATCCCTTTTCCAGACTTCTGATGAGGGAGGGGTCTACCCCCAGCACTCCTTCTCCCTCTTTTTAAATTCATTTCAGCGCCCCTCACCGGCTAGTGTTCACTACCTGTCCCCCAAACAACACACAAACCTTCAGTGGTCACTTGAGACGCTTTTTTTCCTACAGGTTGGAAAGGACTTGTTGGGAGGGTACACATGGCTAATAAGAAAATGTGCGTCCTAACAGCCAGTGTCCAGGCAAGTTGTGGGTGAACCCAGCCACTCCATTGTATTCAGCCAGCTCACGAAGATTACTATTGCCTGTTCCTTCCTCCACCTTCTCCTTGCACTCTGAAGCTCTAGTCTGTCCCCCAAGCCCTGTTCGTGCATTCCGTGGGGCGGAGGGCACTGTTCAGGGAGCGAAGGGGAGCCTCCGTGTGTCTAGAAGGCCTCTCCCCACCCCCACCCCGTGTGAGTTTTGCTGCAAAGCTCCTTGGCATCCTTGCATGGGTTGGGTGTTGGGGAGCTCAGATTGCAGCTACAACTGGCTGGCAGCCAGGGGCCGTCTATTTAAAAGCGCCTGCTCGACCAGAGCCCGCAGTCTCTTTGGAAACTTCTGCCGGGGGTAAAAAGAGCTAGCAAAGAGCTGCAAAGCTGTTTGGGCTTTTTCCCTTTTTTGTTCCTTTTCGTTATCCCCCCTCCTCGGTCTGCACCCTTCTCCGGGCTTCACGCAGAACCTGCGGGTTCCGAAGAGGTGGTGGCAGAGTGGGAGACCAGAGGTGTTAGGGTTTGGGTTTTTGCTCGTTTTTTATTTTTTTCCTCTCTCTTGATTTCAACATTTTCCCCATCTTCTTGGCAGCCGCCGACGCCTCTTACCTGTTCTGCGGCAGCGGCGCAGCTGGCAGCGGAGGCTTGGTGAGGAGTGGGGGTGCGTTTTAGATTTTAAGCAACAAGAAAAAAAATAAGCCAAATCCATTTTTTCTTCATCACTCCCATTTTTACAGCCTCCAAGCTCATATTTTCTGTTGCTTTGGGGTGAGCAATTCTGTGCGCCCTCCCCCGCTCGCCCCAGTATTTCTGACCCGATCCCGCCTAGGGATTTCCTCGGTCTCCGCTCACTCTGCGTGCACCTGGCGCGCCTCTTTTTTTTTCACCCCAACCTGTTGCAAGTCTTTAATCCTTGCAATTGTGACTTGCGTGCAGGCACCTGAATCCTCCTTGCCTCGTATTTTGCAAGTGTTTGGGGGAGGGCACCTGCTCTACCTGCAAGAGATTTGAAAAAAAAAAATCTCCAGGCGCCCTCTTGGCCCCTTTCTCTACGCACTCTCGCTCTCCTGCCCCGCCCCGAGGTAAAGCGAGACTCGGAGAAAATGGTGCTCAGCGCTGTCCTCCTGCTGCTGGCCGCCTATGCCGGGCCGGCTCAAGGCCTGGGCTCTTTCGTGCACTGTGAGCCCTGCGACGAGAAAGCTCTGTCCATGTGTCCCCCCAGTCCTCTGGGCTGCGAGCTGGTCAAGGAGCCCGGCTGCGGCTGCTGCATGACTTGCGCCCTGGCGGAGGGGCAGTCGTGTGGCGTCTACACTGAGCGCTGTGCCCAAGATTTGCGCTGCCTCCCCCGGCAGGATGAGGAGAAGCCGCTGCACGCCCTGCTGCATGGCCGCGGGGTTTGCCTCAGCGAAAAGAGCTATAGCGAGCAAACCAAGATAGGTGAGCGATCCCGGGGTGCCAGTTGCAAGGCACACGGGTGGAGAGTGGGTGGGGGTATTTTGGACGGGTGGGGACCCGGGAATGGTTAAGACCCGCTCGCTTTGCGCAGCAAGTGGTTTAGACCATGGGTAACTCCTGGGAATAGATGGGGTGGGTCTTTGCACCTCGGACTTGGAGCGCTGGCAGATTTTGCTATCCTAGGCGTCTGTCTAACCCAGCCTCTTGCAGTTTGCGCTCCATCTCAACCTCCACCCCAGCCCGACCCTCCCCCACTCCTAACTCGTGGCAATCCTGACTCCGAGCTCCTATTGAATCTCAAAGTCCAAATCCCGTGCATCCACTCTGAAAAAGAACAGGTTAAATGACCAACCGTCTCCACCCCACCCCCATGCTTTTCTCCCTAAACTTTAAAAAATCTTTTTGTTAAAAGGTCTTTTTTAATTGGGGCCTAAAGATGAATTACCCATCTTTAAAGCTAATTCTACCTTGATCCTTCCAAGCCCCATTCCCCATCCCATTGCATCTAGATTTATCTATCCGTCCATTCTTAATTGGTCAGGGGTGCACTCGTGAACACACACACACACTACATCTGGGTAACTCGTGCCTTTTGGGTAGAGGTGTTGAAACTCACCCACATGTACACTTGCTGTTTTTGAGTTGATATGATTGATTATGATCAATGATAAAACACCTTAGACTGTAAACCGTGTCTCTTTTTTCCTCCCAGGAAGAGAATGACCGCTACAGAAGTGCTGGGGCGGGCTGTGGGGTAGAGGGTGAAAAGAGCTTGGTGTTCTGTGCTGAATATTCGTCCCTGAACCTAATGATTTTTCCCCCTTCTGAATTCAGATTTTACCTAAGATAATAAAATGGAAATAGGTTTGAGAGGTAATGGGAGGTGTGGGGTGAAGACGTCCTCAAGATCCCAGTGGATGCTTGCCCTCTTCATCCTCCCCTCCCTTTCTCCCCACTCCACTCCACTCTAGCATCCCACCCCCACCCCTGTCCCCACCCCGACCCCCACTCCCCCTATCGTCACCCCCACCCCACCCCCACCAATCACTTAACCCCGACTGAAAGTGAGTGTGGCTAAATGCTTGAGGGGCCCTGGAAACGGAGAATGCAAAATCCAAGGGGCGGAGAGAGACAGAAAGACCTTGCACGGGGAGTCACCACTGCGTTTGCCCCGCCCCTTCTTGCCCCGCCTCCAAGTTCTGTGTGCCCGGAGTCTATGGTTTAAATGATTGACAGAGCTGCTTGTTCAATCAGAACAGTTCTGCCTCAAGCTAGGTTTCTTTGGGGAGTTATCTGATCATATATATACACATATGTACATATATACGTATATAAACATATATGTACATATATATTACTTGATCAGCGATGCACAAAATCTGGGCTCGGAGAGATGAACAGTTATTGACTTTCTCCTAGAGGAATTACAATTTAGCTAAATGTTTATTTGGTGCAGTTCCTTACAATGAAAACAAAGGCCTTCTCACCGCCTGCCGTCCTCCCTGATTCACAAGCACTCCAACGTGAGGAGTTTTGTAGTCTTTTTAAAATTTTTTAAAATGCAAAGTAAGGACCTAAGGACTGTGCTCAGCATCTCTCCCTGGTAAGTGCAGGTTTTGGTTGTCCCGAGAAGTTGCATCATGAGAGGGAGGGGGAAGTACAAACCGCGGAAGCCCTACAGACAGATTTTTCCGGGTTATCTTTTTTTATTACATTCCTGCCCGCCGAAACGGTAGGAATCCATTACCTGGCTTGGAGACAAGAGCTGTGGCTAGCAAGCCCATCATAGCCTAAGTGCGCAAGTTATGACTCCGCAGTAGCCCGGCCCCACTTTTATTTGCCCAACCACGTGACTTATAGGGAGTAGTTGGGCTAGATGTGTGCGCACGCGCGAGCGCAAATGCTAGCCCAGCAGAGAAGCAGCATCCAACTTCCCAAGCCAACGCAGTGCATGAGCCTGCGTGCGCGCGCGCAGAGAGAGAGAGAGAGAGAGAGAGAGAGAGAGAGAGAGAGAGAGAGAGAGAGAGAGTCACGACGCTTCTCTCCGACCCCAGCCCGCCTCAGGCAGGTGCCTAGCGGGCTGCGGTTGCGCTCTGGCTGCTATCTACAGGGGCGAAGGTTGATGCTTTTTTTCCCGGATGGGAACCAGCTCTCGGAAGATCATTCAACCCGAAAGCCATTAGCTGGATCCCTAAAACGTTAAAGATGACGTCATTCTTAAGGAGAGGAAAATGGGTAATGAAAAGAGGAGGGTGTCCTCTGGGTCCTTTAGAAGAAATTCCTTCTCCCTAAGCTCCCTCCCCCACCATCAAAATCTGAGTAGTGTGAGCTTGGACCTACCTCTTCTCCCTCGGTGAAAGCTATATTACACATATAATGTATTTTTATTTGGTATGCAACCAAAAGTACATATTATATATTCATATATTATTTGCATTATGTAACACCCCCAGTACAGTGTGTTTCTAGAATGAGAAGTGAGGAGCGGAGGAGAATGAGGTGGCAGGCAGCCAAAGCTTCTGTAGAGGGAGGCTTGCGCAGGCAGGCGGAGACTAGCGGTTTGCTGGGTGCGTTGCTTGGCAACTGAAGAGGGCGTGGCCTCGAGATCGCCCCCTGCTAAGAGCACGCCTGGCCAGAGAGATTTAGAAGCAGAGGGCAGTGTACGTGAGGCTAAAGGGACTAGGGAGACAAGAGTTTCTAGGGCCAAGGGAAATAAATAAAAGTGAGTTTCAGGGGGTCAAGGAAGGTCCAGGCGTTTTCTGAGAGCAGCGTCTAGAACCGGTCTCTGGCTTTGGTGGTAGAAGCCCAGGACACTGGAGGGTCTGGAGAGTGTCTCCTGGGCTCCTAGAGACTTGAAATCTGAGATGCAGGGAGCAGAGGGTTGTGGATATCAATCCTGTCATTGAGAAATAAGGCAAAGAGAAACCTAAAACGTGCTTCTGGAAAAGAAAGGGGAGGGGGCATCACCCAAATGAAAATGAAGTCTGCTTTTGCTACTTCGGCCTGGCTTCGGCGCCAACCCTGGTCCGGAATGCCACGCTGAAGTCAATTCAGAGCAAGGCTCTTTGGCCAGATTCATGTCTGGGTTGACCAAGATCATGGAAAATTGAGGGAGCCAGATTCCTGTCCCACAGCACCCCCTCCCTTTGAAGCAAGTCTGTGAGAGCCTGCTACGCTGAGGCCAACCAGAACGGAGGGAGAGCTGGGAACCGTGCTGAACTTGACGTTGCTTGCCTTTGCCCTATCTTTCTGCTGTGTCAGCAGGGCCTGGAGCAGCCAACACAGCTGGCCTGGGGAAGCTCCTTTTCTTTCCAAGTCCCTTTTTCCCCTTCAATATCCTCCTCTCCCCTGCCCCCCTCTCCCTTTCCCCAAACTTTGAGGTATCCCCTGTGAGCAGGGAGTTGTAGTTCTCAGCCTTTAAGCAAGCAGATAGGCCTGCAGCTGCACCCTCCAGCCAGAGGTCACTGGAGGGTTGGAGCAGAGGACACCGAAGCAAGAATCCCTGTGGACTCAGTCCTGGTCTCTTAATTCAGGGAGGAGGAGAAAGATGGGGGGGGGGATTTACCAAAGAATTTTCACTTTGTACTTGAACAGTCAGCGCCGATAACCTTAAGGTAGTTAATGGGGAGAAAAGGTAAAATTTAAAGAAGGCATTATGACCCTCCAGAGCCACCATACTCAGAAGCTGGAAGGACTGTATACAACCAAGTACGAACAAGGGACACCCCCTCCAGAGGGGGATGGTTACCATGAGCCACAAACAGGCGAGTGGAAGGGGTTTTATTCAGCTGTGGTTTGCACTTTTACCAGTTAGGCAAAAGCAGCAATTCTCAAGGGCTGTCCTTACATTCCAAGCCAGGCAGGCTGTTCAAGGCAGTTAGACTGGCCACATGTCTGCAGAAGGAAAGCAGCAGCTAACCAACGAAGCCAGCAGAGATGTCTGCTTCCCTCCCCAGCCATGGTTTCTATGCTTTCCTGCCTGGCCACGTATCCTAACTGTCTCTTAGCATCTCTCCAGGAATTATCTGGATATTGGCCAAAGAACATTAACGCTGAAAGAAGCCCACAGCTACCATCTTGGCCAAGGACCTCACTTTATAAATAAGGACTCTGGGACCCGAAACAGGAAGCCCCTTGCCCAAGACAAGATCTTTGGTGGTCAGGACTTGAACTCGGCTCATCCCTAGGACTTGTGGCACTCTTGCTATTTCTGGCTTGTTCGGTCATCACTAGGGCTCTTGCCTAGGCCTGGTCTAACCTGCAGCCCAGACCTTAGGCCAGCATTGGCGAAGACTACCCTCCAGTGGTAGGTGTTCTGAAAGTGAAAGGAGACCCCTCCACTTGGGGGCGCTCTATTTTGAGAAGCAGTGGAGTGACCCAAAAGTAGGGTCTCTAATACCTTCTTGCTCTCGGGGTTTCTTCTGCCCCCCTTTCAGGCCAGGTTTGGTCAGAGGAAGTGAGCAAGTCGGGCTTTGAAGGAATGGCACAGCCTCCAGGTCTGTGGGCCAAACCTCATTTCCTGAATGCAAGGAGCTCTTCTGATGTGGCAGGCAGGTCCTTAAGGCCCTGTGGCTGCCTGAGCTGCCTGTCTCTCTGGAGAACACAGCACCTCAGTGGTCTACTGCCCATGGTAACCTGGGTTGTGATAAACAGGCCCGTGGTAACCATAGCCCAGGTCTTTCTGGGACTGGCAAGCAGGACCTGAGGTAGGACGCCAGCAGCGGGGGAGGGGGGATGACAGAAGTTACTATAGGGTTTCTACATCAGAAAGAGGATCATCCACCAAAGACACTGATAAAACTCGAATCCAGGTATGTCCAGGCATCTCGGCAGGCCAGCCTTTGCTGACAGGTTAGAGCTGGGGGTTGAGGTTAATCTGAGGTTACACCAAGATGCATCCCCACCTGTCCAGAGGCTGAGGAAGCCTTTCCCTTTGGGGTTGCTGGGGAGGCAGGCAAATGAGACTAGCCTATCTTCCCAGTAGGACCCACCCGCTTAGCCTTTAGGCTCCACCAAATAGTCCTTACACTTAGTCCTCAGCCTAAACTGTCAGATAGACAGCCTTTCCTTGCCATATCCTAGGCCCTGGGGGAATGTCACTTGGAACAGAGCCTTATATGATCTCTTTCCGTTTATGAATTTATGTAGGCTCCAGTCACTTGAACTCTGAACTGTAGCATTAGGACTGTGGCAGCTCTCTATTCCCCACTACAGGCGTGTCGCCTTCAGGAGTCTTTAGAATAGCACATCCAACTGAAATTTAATACAAGACACATACGTAATGATTAATTTTCCAGTGGCCACAATTTTTATTATTTTTAATTTTTTTGAGTGTGGAATTTATGGAGTGAAGGGTAAAGGGGAGAAGAGAGAGAAAGAGAGAGCGGGAGGGAGGGAGGGAAAAAAAGCCTAGCATCCAAAATTTTTAAAATATTTATTTATTATGTATACAATATTCTGTCTGTGTGTATGCCTGCAGGCCAGAAAAGGGCATTACAGATGGTTGTGAGCCACCATGTGGTTGCTGGGAATTGAACTCAGGACCTTTGGAAGAGCAGGCAATGCTCTTAACCTCTGAGCCATCTCTCCAGCCCCAGCATCCAAAAATTTTAAAGGTTAAAATGAAACAGAGGAAATTAATATTTCAGCAGAGCATACCCAAATATTATCATCTCAACATGTACCCAAATAATGATAAGGAAATCATCAATATCTTTTTATATACTATCATTAAAATCCATGCCATCTTCTTATATTTAGAATATAAAACCTCAATTTAGACACTGTTTCAGTATAATATAATATATATTATACACCTATATGTAGATATATATAGACAGATGTATTTATTTGGGTCATAAGGTTTATGGTATGTCATTCCAAATATACTTAAAACATTTCCAGTGAGCAAACTGTTTCAGAATTTAAGGTTAAGCTGTCTGAAATTAAATGAACCCCGCTGACCCTCCTCCCCCTTAGGATACAGTTGTCTACATTTGCTTTCCTCTTGGAAGTTCAGTTCCTTATTCTGATTGTTAAAATCCCTGGACACAGCCTGTATTACTGACCACAGTGGAAAAGAAAATGGTGTCTTCGGGGGATCTTCCAGAGAGAGCTTGGGGCCAGGCAGCTGCCTCTGTGGGCCAGGTCTCTGTCCAGAATCCCTCCTCCCCTTCTCTGTATGCAAATGCGCTCACACGGGGCAACTGAGCTAATTAGCCTCCATCTGCAGCTGGGAAGCAGTCAGACTTGGGGAGACCAAAACACGTCTAACATTTTGAGGGACAATGTGCCGCCGGTTTCTGGGTCTCCCACAAGCCTCCCGTTGCCGCAGAGAGCAGGAGGCTGCCTATTGGCTGAGAAACAAGACGAAGCAAGAGGGGGGAGGGAGGGCAGAGCGTGTAGCCTATTTTTGTCACTATCCAGGCACTCACTGCTCAGTGTCCTGGGCCAGTGCTATCTAGTAGAACTCACCGCGATGATGAAAGTGTTCTGTATCTGCACGGTCCAGCACAGTAGCAGCCGGCGGGCGGGCGGCGTGGGGCACTGGAAATGTGAAGGGAACAACCGATGCCCTCTGGGTATTTGTTCCTTTAAATAGCCGCTCTGGCTCCCGGACTGCACTGTCGCAGTCAAACAGAAGCTTCAGTCACACTGCCCGGCTCCTCACTTCCCTGCAGCAAGGTAATCATGCTCTGAGGCAGGGGCATGACTGCCATGGCCTCCCACAGCATTCGTTAAACTAAAGATTGTCCCATTTCTATTACAGAAGTGCCTCTAGCTTCCAAATCTCTTTGCCTTGGGGGCAGATTCATTCACTCATTTGTTGACTACTATCCAAGAAAAGAGAGAGCTAAAGGACAACGTTGTGCTCCCTTAAGACGCCAGGTTTTACAGCCCTCACAGGGAGCTAGCGTGAGGAAGCCCAGAACGTGTCTCCATATATTAGTGAAGTGTCAGATGCCTGCAAGAAAGCTTTGGCTGCTGGGGTGTGGTCTTAGAAAAGTTGGGTGTGTACATAACAGTGCTCTGTGAAATTCTGCCCTTCCTGGGGTACCTCTGCAACCTTAAAACCAGCCCTGCTCCCAGAGAGATACTGTTTGCCGGGATGTGGTGAACAGCAGAGTGTCTGGGTGCGTGCGTGCGTGCGTGCAAGCGCGTGTGCATGTGTTGCCACAGGGAGAGGCTGATGTACCCACCACCCACCACCCCTCCCCTTGGTGCTGAACAGATGAACTCAGTGTGACAGGTAGGCACGTTACAAAGCTGGCCAGAAGGACATAGGGCTAGAGCCACAGCAGACTCAGAACAGACCTCAGGGTAAACACTGGGATAGCATAAAAACTGACCAGCACAAACCCTTTCTTAATTGTTGGAACAGATCGTGAAATTAAAAGTTCTTCTGCTGTGACTTCTGGGAAGGGGACCCTGAGCACCCCACACTTCTCATCCTCTGCAGAAACCTTTCCCAGTGGCGTCAAGAGGGAGGGGGGAGCTGGGCTGTGTTTCTCTTCTCTGGATCACCTTCCAGTCACAGATTGAGAAACTGTGGGACCCACAAACGAGTCTTGCCCCCCGCACAATTCTCTCTTGTCTATCCCCCGATCTTTTCAGTGCATGCTGGGGACACACAAAGAGGGAGAAGGGATTGATGAGTCTCAAACAAGCAGGAAGGAGAGACACCCGAGGGCTAAATTTTCAAATTGCGTAGTCCAGGCAAACACGCAGACCATTGCAATTGCGCACAAGTGGGAGGGGTTCTCGGTCTCCTGCGCCACCTACTGGCCACTTGGATGTATAACCCTGCTTGTTTCTGAAAGCCATGGTAGTTTCCTGGAAACTTTCTCTTGTACCCCACCTAAATCCCTTCAGCAACCTCAGTCTATTTTCTCTTTGTGAAGCGACCCATGGACTCTCTTTCTTTTTTTTTAATTTAAAATCCAAACCTTCCCAAAATAAAATCCTCTTTATGATTCCGCCACAAGGCAGCTGAGCCAGGTGCTGGCATTCCCGTTCAACTTCAACGCCTGCTTGCCAGCCCTTTAATCTTTCTGACTCTGCCCTGGTCTGCCTCCAAGTTCCCACTGTCTCTTTGGAGTCTGCAGGTGACCACAAGACACTGATTAACATCTTTGCTACTCGATTCTCCTACTGCCTAAGTAATAGGTTTCTAGCTTTCGTGGATTGAAGTGGCACCAAAAAGTGGGAGACACATCCAAATTTTAAGCCTGCTATTCAAAAGCAAGAAGCCTGAAAATTTTAGGAGTGTAAGCACCCCCAGGAGCGCGGACTTAATGAGGCCCAGAGTTTGCAAAAGTCCTGTAAAGCCCTTAAAGAAAGATCTCCCCTTCTACTTTTCCAACTGCTCGGAGACTGCAGACTGGACACACCTCCTCCTGTCCCCAAGTTACACAAGAAAATTAGCTTCATCCCAAAATATCCTCTTTTAATCTCTAGAATACTAAACTCCACCTTGGGCAGTCCACCTGGAATTAGCCATCCCAACAGGTTCTTATACAGTAGGGTCAGACACTGAGGAAGGGGACGGGCTGAGACGGGGAGAGTCTGAAATCCCCACGCTGAACTTGACTGGGGAGAGCCTGCCTGGCACTGTCATGTACTCTTGACCCTTCATCTTCCTTTCCAGTAGCTGTTTCTCTTCCTCTCAGAAACCAATGAAATCCTCTAGATCAATGAGAAAATAAAAATTCTAGCAGCTTCCTCCTAGCAAGAATGGATGCCCACCCAGTTCGTTAAGCTTGCCAAGCCCAAGAGGAACCTAGGCTTGGGAGTCTGGGGTCACCTGCTCTCTGACCGTCTCCAGATACCTCCCCTCGCTCACACCAGAATTCCCTTTGGGTTGGGAGTTGGAGACATCCAACAGTGTCTTCTCCAAAACCCAAAACTCCTCTTTCCTTATGAGTTTCCCCTCATCCCAACTTCCTTGAATTCTTTCCCCCTTCTCTTTCATATCCAAGACACTTAGCTGTCGCCATTTCCGGGTATCTGAGGGAGGGTTATGGGTTTTCCTTTGCCCTATTTTATTATTTTTGGGGCTATCACGAAGGCTTTTTTCCTTTCTGAGTATCTAAATAGCAAAGGTGATGGAATCTGAGCCCCCATCCCTTTCTGATCCTACATCTGGTCTTGGGGGTCACCCTAAGCACACCACCTGGGGACTGCGATCTAAGGGCTTCCCACTTGTAACCTATTGAGGTTGCAAGGTCAGGGAGCTCAGAGGGAAATGGTGGGCACCAACGAGGAAAGAACTTACTGGAAATATGTACTGAGATGGCCCAGGCAGGCAGCATTCACAGAATAACAAACACGTGAACAAAGTCCTACTTCTTTTTTCTAAAGGTCATAAGTCAGCTAAGTATAGACTCTGTCACCAAGTTGCTCCTATATATAACTGGTGTGGCCCCAGCCAGCTGTCAGCCCCTCTCAGTGAGCTGAGTAATGCCCAGCCTCCCGGGCCCAGTGCATGGCATGGAGCCAGCTGGGAGCTAGTGTGGAGGGAGGAGGCCTCTGGGTTCCATCTACTTTGTACCTCTCCAGGGCCCATATTTCTGCCTCTCCAGTCTCCCAGTTCTCAGCATGGTCTCCACCCTCTGCTGCTCCCATCCCTAGATACCCAAGTCCAAACATTCTGGCTTCTAGACTCTGCTCTCTGGCCTCAGAAGCTGATTCTTTCACTCCATCTCCCTACAGAGAGAGACTCTAGAGAGCATGAGGAACCCACCACCTCCGAGATGGCTGAAGAGACCTACTCCCCCAAGGTCTTCCGGCCCAAACACACTCGCATATCCGAGCTGAAGGCCGAGGCTGTGAAGAAGGACCGCAGGAAGAAGCTGACCCAGTCCAAGTTTGTGGGAGGCGCAGAGAACACTGCCCACTCCAGAGTCGTCCCTGCGCCTGAGATGAGACAGGAATCTGAACAAGTGAGTCTTAGGGATTCTCCCCTCCCTACCCTGGCCACCATCACAAGCTGGTCGTGCCTGCACCTAACTTGAACATATATGGCCTCAGAGGGTACTCAGGCTAGACCAATCAAAGGACCTAATGCGGTCATAATGGCTCGACTGAGGGTTTGGGAGGATGTTTTTGAAAACTTGAGTTTATTTATCCAGACTGGGGGCTGATCCAAGTCAGTGGAAACAGAAATAGCTCTTCAAAGAAAGTACCTAGTATAAGAGTGAACACACATGAGGTGACGACCCCTAGAGCTATGGCCGGTCCCAGATAGAGGCTGAACACTATCCTAGCGTGTTGGGAGAGTACAGCCTCTGTCTTCATTGCTTGGAAGGGTAGAAAAGTTGAAGGTGAGTGACCTGCAAGATAAATGGGAAATAAGAGCCCTGTGCCGGGCTACACACAGGCTTACTGTACAACCAAGGCACCAGCAGGTGAGGAAGAAGAAATAGCTTTAATAGCTTCTGATGGAGACAATAGCTCTTCTCCCTGAGTCCCTTTGGATGCCCCCCGTGATGCATAGGTCTGCACACCTGAGTGGTTTCCACTCGAGTCACGCCAGCCCTCTCATCCCTCCTGTCTTCACAGGGCCCCTGCCGCAGACACATGGAAGCGTCCCTGCAGGAGCTCAAAGCCAGTCCACGCATGGTGCCCCGTGCTGTGTACCTGCCCAACTGTGACCGCAAAGGATTCTACAAGAGAAAGCAGGTACGTGCCCCTGTACCAGGCTCCCAGACCTCACCTCTGACGTTTCTGATTGGCGGGTCTGGAGTGAACTCCAAGCCCTTGCCATTTCTAACTGGATGACCTTGACAAACCTAGAGGGGACCCCTACTCTAAGTAAAGTTACAAGCTAGATCTCCTTGGGGCATATCTTGGCCCTGTCACTTCTAGCTGTGACCCCTTGCCCCGGTTATTTAGAGCCCCTGTGCAGACTAGCAGTGCCCATCACCCTGAGGGGGAGGAAGAAGGGGTACATATACCGACAAAATTCTTAGAAGTATTCCTGTCACGTGACCCTTCTTAAACTGCGTCTGGTACGCAATAGAGCCACAGAGCAATGTTTCCTGTTTGGATGGCTAGGGTCCTTTCTTGATGACCCCTGGAGAGTGTGAGGCTGGTGATCCCCAAGTGGATGACAAACGGGAGATGGCAGGGCCAACTCCAGGGCAGGGTGCGGGGACTAACAATTTCTCGGGGTTCTCCCACGTGGTGGGGACACCAAAACCTCAAGAGTTGGCTAAGCGTGTACCCCTTTCAATTCTCAACTGTAGGAACACAGTTAGAAAAGAAGGGGGCTTCAGGGTACAGCTAGCTCACTGCCGGCTGCCTCTCTCCCCAGTGCAAGCCTTCCCGTGGCCGCAAACGTGGCATCTGCTGGTGCGTGGACAAGTACGGGATGAAGCTGCCGGGCATGGAGTACGTGGATGGGGACTTCCAGTGCCACTCCTTCGACAGCAGTAACGTTGAGTGACGCTTCCCCTCCCGTCCTCCCCCTTTCCTGCCCCCCAGCCCCAGCTCCAGCCAGCGCCTCCCTCCACCCCAGGACGCCACTCATTTCATCTCATTTAGGGGAAATATATACGCATATATATTTGAGGAAACTGAGGACCTCGGAATCTCTAGCAAGGGCTAAGGAGACACTCCCCACACCAACCCTGAAAATGTATTTCTTTTTGAAGCAAGTTGATGGACAGAGAAGACAAGAAAAAAAGCAGGAGGGATCGAGAGTTGGAAAGAAGGCATTGGTATAGAAAAGAGCGAGTGACAGATAGGGTTAAGGAGAAAAAGAGAAACAGCGAGACAGAAAGGGCACTGCGATCAGGCTGGATCTGCCCTTCCCTTCCAGCCCTAGTCAGAAGTCAGAGAGAGGCAGGGACACTCAAAAGTGTGGCATTCAGTGACACCCAGGTTTGATTGGTATGGGGGAGAAAAGGAACAACAAAATGTATCAGTGCCTCTCTCTCGGGTCTATGGCTCCCTGCAGCCAGCTATGGGGATGGCTAGACCCTGTCCCTCCTCTTCTCTTACCAGTGCAAGGTGTTTTCACCCCCAAATTCATAAACACTGAAATGCATTCCATCAATCTGACAACAAAGGAAATTGCGTGATTGCCAATAGGTCTTTCCCCAAGCGGATGAGTGAACTCAATATGTGTACAAATTTTACTCTTGATGGAGATTTTTTTTTAGAAGTCAGTACCTGCCCCTGACACTGGAAAGACTTGATTTCCCAGGGTGACAGCAAGCATCCAGAGACTTGTGGCTTCAGCCCTTGATTTCACTAAACTCAAAGCTGGCCCAGCAGCCTCTGTGGAGGAGGATGATAGGCGGAGAAAACAAAGGGGCTTGTGCTTCCCTGCAATGCTCCACGTAGACATATATAGGCATATAAGTCTATTTTCTTTATGTTTTCCCCCCTCTTCTTTTCTTTCAAAGTTTTGCATTACCTCTTCAAAGTAGTTTCTTTAGGGCACTGGAGATCTTCCTTCCTCATTCTGGGAAAATCCATATTCAACTAACACAAGCCAGAACTGTAGCTTTGCCTGCTTCTGGGTCCCTGTGGGCTACAAATTTGGCTCTTTCATGGGACACGGTGTCAGATCTTCTCATGATTCCCAACCAGTGTTTAAATGGATCCACAAAGCCAGAGAGCTGCCGGCACCCAATGGTGCATCAAATACACATCCCGAGTCATCCCGTCTCAACCTTGCCACCCTCAGGAAGTAACTGACAGGCACCTTGATACATAAAACCACCAGATCCCCTTTCCCACCCTGGCCTGCCAAGGCCTTTTCTTCTACCTGCTCAGAAATCCTGTCTGTATTTTGAAAGCCTCCCGCAGATGCCAGGCTGACAGATCAGGAAGAAACTGACCTGAGAGGTGGCCGAGGATGAAGCAATGGGGTTGGGGCATCCTCAGAGAGAGCTAGAAGATGGAGCAGAGACTAGGGGAACAGGAAAGTGATGGAAAGAGGGAAATACCAATAGACTTTCTCTTGGCTTCTCCCGGCTAATAAACCTTCCGGAATTTGAGGTGAAAATGGGGGAAGAGGGGTTGGGTTCTGAGGCAGAAGAGAACTCAGTTGAATCACAGAGTCCAGATGGTGGGGAGTTGAGGCAGGCTCTAGACTTGAGAAGCACGGATGGAGATGAGGATCAATAGCCTGACTGAGACTCGAAGGGCAAAAGGATGTGCCTCTGACACCACAACTTCAGGTCAACTTCAGCCCAGAGGAAGGGACTGAGACTGAAGAATCTTTGAAGTGCTCCGTCGACTCTGCCCCGGCAACACATCCTCTCTGAGGTGGAGGAGGGCATAAAGCCATCGGGCATAGATCTTCATTCATGGCTGTTGTCATTTGCCTGCCAGATTGTGATCCAAGAAAGATTTCATTGTCCGCTGACTTTGGCTTAGAAGTGTCCTTGAAGACTGAAGACAGACCGCCAGGAGAGGGGACTAGGACATTGGTACAGAGGGCCCCTATTTTTGCTGTGGACACAACTCTTTGCTCTTTCTTGATAGCATGGCACAGCAGAGGCCCCCTCTAGTGCCGAACTTGGAGCAACAAAAAGGGGCTGCAAAGAAATAAAACGACGTCATCTCATGGGAAACAGACGGCCATGGAGCTTGGGGTTGTCTCCTAGTGCCTGGACAGGACGGTTGGCTGGGAATGGAAGAGGTAGCTGATCTTCATAAGACAAAGGGCCTGATGGGGATGGCAATACAAGGACTTATCAGACCTGCAGGGCCAGTGCACCCATCTCCCCGCACAATGTCCCCAGCCCCCATTTCACACTTGAGTATGTCCTAGGCCAGTATCTTAACCCTTCTCCATGATGCTCTTCTTTCTGCCTTTATTATCCGGATCTTGAGCAGTCATATGACTGGGATTTGTAAAGCTAATACTGGGGTACCCCTGCCCCTAAGAAAAGACTGAGCCAGGAACTGCCTACTCACCTTTCCCTCCTTGAGAGGGGGGGTTTTCTCTTCACCCCACTACTTGCTGGACCTTGTATGAGCCTCTGCCTCTTTCGTGGGCTCTTCGCTGTGAGAAATGGATGGAGGACGTTGTACAGACACTTTGGCCTTCCCCAGTTCAGCCTTGGGAGTCTTGGGAGTCTCTCTACTGCTTATCAGGAGAGCCATGTGTACACAATTAATCTCTCCCCAGTGGAAGCTTGCCTTTAACAGACAGATGGAACTAAACCTTCCAAATGGGAGGACTGGCTGAACCCAGGAGAGAAAGAAATGGGGCCACGAAGAGAGGAGCGTTGACCTTCTCCACGCCACAGGGAGAGAAGGTAGGCCTGCAATAATCCCACCATGCCCTGAGCAAGAAGCTTCTTGGCTCCAGGCTGGCCCTTGGCTCCACTAGGAGCCTCTAATTTGGGATGTCCACAGTCACAGGTCTAAGTGTTGCCGTCCCCACCCCCGCTCTCCCTTAGAAGGCTTCTTCCCCTCTCTTTTGACAAATGCCTCACTCAAGCAGTAAGAAAGATAGTTCTCTTCCCCCAACTCCTGCCAGCTTAGGTGAAAGAGGCCTAGCCAAGATGGACTATCCTCCCCAGACAGTCTTGCCCATCCAGAACAAAGCAGGGAACCTGGGGAAGAGTAGACGCTATGTTTCTCTGACAGCCAGGCCTAGACAGACAAGGCCTGGGAACATCTACCCCCACAGGAGGCGAGGAGACCTCCTGTGGTCACTCCTCCTCTCCCTCCAAGATCCTCTTCCTACCACCATCTATCTCCATGGTAACACCCTCACCACCAAGCTCCTTAGAAGATAGGGTTGCTATGGCAACCTTCAAACCCCCTGCCCCTCCCAGGCAGGGTAGCAGTCCTTCCGCTCACTTAGACCCCTAGAGGGCTTTGGTGGCTCCCACAGCTTGAGAGGGGTGAGACAAGGAGAAGAGACCCTCTAGCCTTCCGGCTTTCAAGAGATAGATGGCAGAAGAGAGCAAGGTGTTTAGCACCGGGAGCCTGGGGGTTGAACTGTTACTGTTTTCAAACCACTAAAGTGCAAGGATTCTTGCACCGTTCCTACTCAGCCTCCTTTTCCCTTTTAGGTTTTTGTCTCTTTCAACATACTTTCTTGGTTTTCTAATGGAGTATAGGCGTCAGCCACTTCCCAGACTCTGGCCTCCTCTTTTAAGTCTTTCTGAATGGGGGAAAGAAGGATGGAGGGTCCGAGGGGGAGGGGTCCCTAGCCGCCCTGCATCCATCCACCCCATTTCTCTGGTCCCTAGGCGCCAGCCTGGGCCCCATCTCCAGCACCATCACCGACACACAGTAGTAGCCTGTCACCGGATAGCACAGTTCAGACAAGACTCCTTCAGATTCCGAGATGTCTACCGGTTGTTTTTGGGGTTTTTTTTGTTTGTTTGTTTTCATTTTTTTTACAACAGCAATAACCACAGCACATATAGGTCTTTGTAGTATTCTGTTCAGACACCATAGCTCTGATCTCTCTTCCTTTTTGTTTTCAACTTTGAAAAAAAAAAAGCTTATACTTTTTACTGGTGAAACGGATAAAAAAATAATAAAGCAACAAACCAGTTTGTGACAAGCAGAACGTGGAGAGAAATCCCCCCGTGTGGGAGGGCTCGGCTCCTGTCTAGCATATTGTACTTAAGGAAATAAAAAGAGAAAAACCCGGAAGATCTCACATTTTATTGCGAAGTGAAGATCGCTGTATTCTATTTATTCAACTTATAATTTATGTTACTCCTTGATCTTTGTCTTTTGTCTTGACAAAGCATTGATTTAATAAAGTTATGCATTCGGTTAGCTTCGTCGCCTTCCTCCTGGGGCAGAGGGCTCTGTGAGAACCCAGGCTGCCAACAGGAGAGGAGGGACAAAGGATCTGGACCTGTGTGTCCTCCAGAGGGTCCCTAAGTGGCGGAAAGCCAGACCTAATAGATAGCGCCCATTCTAAGTTGCCACTTCCATGAACTCTGTACCCCAGTACCATGGGTGAAACCCTACAGAGCTGCTGAGAGGCTCCAGAACACGCGGAACCATGAGCACACGTGTGTGTTCTACGGTTGCCGCTATAATTTAATTCCCATCACTGTCAGCAAATGCGGTGTTCTAACCCACCCTTAGACAAATCACCATTCTCTTCTCCTTGGAGAAGATGCCAAGGAAGACGTTTCCAGAATGTTCCTCAGTCACTTATTCCAGTCCCTTACGAGTTCTCAAGGCACGGAAACCTCTAGTCCAGGTGAACTGTACTTTCAGCTCTTCCCAGGCACGCCTACTTCTGTTTATGCCCAGGGGAAACGCAAACTAGCAATTGACCGCTCAGGTTTAACAGCGGCTTCCCTGTGGCTTTTCCTTTCTAGGATCTTTCAGCCCTTGAGCTCTTTGCCGCTCTTTGCCGGTTCTCCATGGCCCGTGGTCATTCTCGAAGATATTAGCACAGTTCACGGTCCCTTAAGTGGGACCTTAAATGAACCACACCACTAGGGAAATGAAGGTGGCGGGCTGTCCATTCTGTGCCAGCTCAATGCTGAGGCTCTCAGGAGCGCTAGTGGCCAGCTCTTGCAGTCACGTGGTAAGTGGGGCCTCGTTTCTCACTGCACGCCGGTTTTTTGGAGGCCATCAACAGTCTCCCTGGGGCTCTCAGCCATCCTCATCACGGAGCCAGAGACCCAAACACTGCGTTTGAGGTAAAAATAAACTATGAACGGCGCAGGCAGTGCCTCAGGGAGGTGCCGTGAGCTTTGAAGGGGCCATGGGCAGAGGACACGGCGCGTGACTTGCCTGTGCTGACACCTGGGACAGTCTTCAAGCTTCTCCATCAGAAACTACTCACCGATGCCCATTGCCCATGCGATGTCTGAAGGAAGCAGGAACGGGTATTTTCCACCCAGCTGTTCCTCCTTGGGGCTCGTCTCCCAGAGGACTGACTCTAACCCACTTCACATTCCTCCTTTGCCCCCCCCCCCCCCCCCCCCCCCCCCCCCCCCCCCCCCCCCCCCCCCCCCCCCCCCCCCCCCCCCCCGCTCACAGCCTGTGGACATTTAGCAATCTGCCTCTTGGCTATTCTACACAACTCATGATAAGGAGACACATGGCACATTCAGACCATGCAACTTACCTGCACACTAACAGTCTTAACGCGAGCCTGGGCGCCACCATCTCCCATACTCAGCCACAGGGTATGGCAGCGGGTTCAAGACCGACCACGTGGCTCTGCTGCCCTATTCATCTCCTCCTCCTGCCTCCATTCACTAACGTCACACTCTGAGTCTTGGAACATCCTTGTCTCCAATGATGTCATCACATCCACCCAGATGTCCACGCCCGACCCCCAGGTATTAGTCCCAACTCCTCACTTAGCTCCTCATGCGGGGATCCCAGCAATCAGCCACTCCCTGGTAACTCCGAGCTCAGCCGCTCTCGCTATCTTCCCTAGTCCTGGTTTGGGTTTTGTTCCTGCCTGCCTGCCTGCCTGCCTGCCTGCCTGCCTGCCTGCCTGCCTGCTGGACCCCACCCACCCCTCCTCTGCCTCACTCTCCTGGGTGACCTTCCCAGGCATGGTGCACTTTCTAAACACATATTGCCCGTCCTTGGCATCCTTATCTCCCAGATTCCGGCCCAAAATTCACATCCTCCAGCAAGGTACCCACACCTCTCCTGTTAGGGTCCCCCACAGCCTTCTTCTTCAGCCGCCCCTCTGCCTGCACACTGCCAATGCCACACAGGTCCTCAGCCATGTGCAGGCCTCCGAGTTAAAGTACAGTGTTCCCTCTTTCTGAACCCCATTCCTTAGAAACACACACGCATGCATACACACAGGGGGGGGGCTCTCTATTCTGCATGCTGTTCTTTGCTATAGACATTATCCCAGTATTTAAAGATGAGGTTTGAAAAAGTGTGGGAAGTTATAAATATGGACGATGTCATACCATTCATAATCAGGGTGAAACAAATTCTTCCCCATAGCTGTCCATGTTCCTGTCTAGCACATTGCAGGTAGCTATTGCCGAAGATCCATTTAGCAAATGCAGCAGCTACAGCAGGGTGTCCGCACGTCCAGAGGACATAGAAAAGGGCCAGCCTCATGGTCATGTACCTGTGACATCACCCAGAGCACCAAGCTTTGGAGCACTGCTTTCCTATTACCGCCTTAAAGTTCCTAGCAATGTTGGAAGGAGAGGTCTCATATATTCATTTGTCCCAGGCCCTGCAAATCAAGCCATCAGTCTTCCAGTAGAAATCACACACACTTCTCATGCCCCGCCACAGCTCCTAACTCAGAAAGTCTGTGGGAGGGCTCAGGACTACATCCTATGAGACAGCACCTCCATTTGACTTACTCTGGGTTCCTGGATAGCCTTGTAATAAGTTTAAAGCGCCAAGCGCTCTTAGCTGCAGTTCCCTATATTGACACACGGGGGCAGTATTGCCTCAGCGTTTACCAAGGACCAGGCTTAAACTTGAAAAGATTAAGCCTAGTTCTAGCAAGAGATCAGGGAACACATTCAATAGACACACCCAAACAGCCCCCTCTCTACAGGGGACTAGCACCGGGTAGAGCAGGCTGTGGATAGGGAACATCAAGAGCCTTTCAAAAAACGTTCCGGAAAAAACCTAGGCAAGGTGACTGAGGGCCTGTAAGCCAAAGGGTGACCCGGGGAACCTCCCAGAAGCCTTCCCATCTGGTACCATGCTTGGCAGCAGTCTCCCCAGGATATGGCCGTGTTCCTTAAGTTTAAAGCACCCCCACTAGGGCCAGCTTAAAAATGCACCCACACGGGGATGCATAACCCAAGGTTGAGAAGCAACCTTGATGCTGAGCAAAAAGGGCCTCAGGAAAATAACGCAAGTAGCCATGCTTTTTGTACGTGAACTCATGAGGGAAGCAGGACACTCTCTGTTCCACCCTGAAGTAGCCCTTTCTCCTGGCAGGGGTCTGCTCCAGGAATCTAGTTTTCTGGCACCTGCCAAAAGTCCCAGGCGTCCCTTGACCCCTCCAGATGTGCTATGTAATTCAGGTGGAAGACTAGGCGAAGCCATTAACAAGGCCCCTCCGTGCCCAGAAGGGTCAGATGCAAACTGGAAGTCCGGCTAGGCCTTGCACTGGGAAGGAAGATGGCCTGCCTTCCCCCACGGACCTCTGTCAAAGGGTTAAGGAGAGTCCCTGTACTTGCCTGGGGCTTCCGGTGCAAACAGAACCGTGTGAGAGCAAGCAGAGCGCTGACACATGACAGTCGTTGCTTTAAAACCTTTCCCAGGGGCTGGAGAGATGGCCCAGTGGTTAAGGGCACTGCCTGCTCTTCCAAAGGTCCTGAGTTCAATTCCCAGCAACCACATGGTGGCTCACAACCATCTGTAATGAGGTCTGGTGCCCTCTTCTGGCCTGTAGACATACACACAGAATATTGTATACATAACAAATAAATAAACAAATAAATATTTTTTAAAAAAAACCTTTCCCAGCGCTCTGCTTGCTCTTTGACTCCGTTTTCAGTCTCTTGGTCCAGGTTCTTTAGTTTTTCAAGACAGGATTTCTCTGTGTAGCCCTGGCTGTCCTGGAACTCGCTCTGTAGCCCAGGCTGGCTTCTAACTCAGATGTTTGCCTGAGGCGTGTGCCCCACCACCATCCAGCCTCTGTCTGCACTCTTTGCCCATCTAGATCTCTTTGTGGTGACTTGCTGATCTGGAGGCTGTCATTCGGCTCCTCCAGGAGCTGCTTCTGAAAACTCCGAGGTGAACTTTCTGACCGAGCACAGCAACAACAGGGTCATCAGCATTTTCCTTGGGGTCCCAAGTGAAGTTCCTCGTCCTGGGTCGAAAACTATTTCTGTAGTAAGAGAATCCCAGTTTCAATGTTTCCCATTCCCCATCTCCTATCACAAGGTCATCTGCAATGTTTTTTATATTGGCATTGCTTTCTTTGGGTCTTTGTAGGCTGTGTAGCCGAGACTATATTTGACTCTCAATCTTCCTGCCTGAGCCTCCCCAATACTAGGATTGCAGATCATGTATCCAGTGTCTAGTGTCTTCTGGGTGCTGAAAAGAGGAAGACTGATGTAGTGTATGTAGTGAATATGTTTCATTTACCACTGGTTAATGAAGAAGCTGTTTTGGCCTACAGCAGGGCAGAATATGGTCAGGCTGAAAGAGATATATAGAGTAGGCAGAGTCAGAGAGATGCCATGTAGCTGCCAAAGGAGACAAATACCAGAACTTTGCCCTGTAAACCACAGCCTTGTGGCGATACACAGACCAATAGAAATAGGTTAATTTAAGAGGTAAGAGTAAGTTAATGAGAAGCCTGAGCTAATAGGCCAAGCAATGTTGTAATTAATATAGTGTCTGTGTGATTGTTAGGGTCTGGGTGGCCAGGGGGGAAAAAAAAGAGCAGTCTCTGTTTAAAAAATGGTGCCCAACATCTGGGGCATGGATCATAAAAGACTTTAAAAAGAAAAAAAAGAAGCTTAAGAAAGTAATATACTTTTAGGCAAGCAAAAAAAAAAAAATGGGAGTCAATTGGAGCTTCTTAGTAGCCACATTTTTTCTCAGATAGGCTCCGTTTGCTGGTGGTGAGCAGAGGTGCGGCTCCTTTAAAAGAAAGATTCTTGACTCAGCATTAGCAGCAAGAGCTGTAGGCTTCTTCAAGAGATGACTTCCTGCCTCATGCTTGCAGTACTAACTCTGGCTCTTGTAGGAGGTCCTGCACTTAAATGGGGTTTGTGAGCAGCATGCTACTAATTGCTTAATAGTGACACAGACCCGCTGTGTCCCTGGAGCTGGGGCCATGTGCATGGCTCACAGAGGCAGTGAACATGCCTCCATGTTGGATGGGGCACAACCAACAAGCAGGGCCACGGAGTTGATCCTAGCCACACTGCTTAGAATTTCAAGAAGCACTCCTGGTCAGAAAATGATTACAGATGCACAATAAAACAGATTCAAACCAAAGGGGGGGGTACAGTCATAGATTAAAGGAGTAATAAATATTAAAAAGTAAAAGAGTTTTAAAAAAAGCCACATAAAATAGAGTCTGGATTATGTATACTATTATATTTTCTTTAAATTTCTTGACTGTGAATGAGCTAAGTACAGAAAGACATTTTATTGTATGGGCTGCTAAGCTACACCAACATATATATTTTATATTTGAAGTCAAGTATCTTGACTTCAAAATTTGAGTCTAAGGATATGTTACTTTGGAAAAGAGGTTCTGTTTTTGTTTCCACAGAGGATGGGAACCTAAAATTCCTTCCAGGCTAATGTGGTTTGATGGAACAAGACCCCTCCGAAAGGTTTTTGTGAATCCTAAAGATAGTTTGCCCAACAAACAGCAGGTAGCAGTTTGAAGAAAACAATGCCCAAATTCCCAAAATGGTTGTTTATAAATGTTTGCTTTCCATTAAAGGGGGATATAATATAGAGATGAATACATTAGTATGGACTTTGGTTTACTGATACAAATTTAAGGTTAATTTTGTTACACTGTGCATATGTATTTCTGCTTTTAAGGTATCATGTTTGTGCAGCTCATTTTAAAATGTAATATATAGTTAAAAATACAGATTAATAGTCATCTACAATAGTCAAACTTGAAGTCATATTAGTTAAGTTTTCTAGATATATAGATGTATTTCAGCTAGATATTTTTCAAACCTTTCAAAGATCTACAGCATATAGCATTTAAAATGTTTTAAGAATTTTTCTCAATAGTGAGACATGTCGGCTCTGGCAGCACCAATTTCGAGAGGATGATAGGCACTGAAAAAACTCATGGAATTTGCCTTCAGTGTGACACAGCTGGCCATTTGGGCAAAAAATGGCTCTTGCCTGAACTGCTTGATGGTATTCTGTATACACTGGACATGCAGGACCCACAGAAAAATGACTGCTGAACTTGTCTAAAGGTGAGACAGTCCTTCGGAATTCCTGCTTCATGAAAGTCTGCCAGACGTTCTACAGGACACAGAAGACAGTAGCTGAAAAACTTCCAATATTGGCAAAACAGTCTTTCAAATTCCTGCTTTATGGGAAAGTGTGCCCACTATTACAGGCCTGTAGGTTGAAGATGGATGCCCAAACATTACAGAACTTTGGGACACTGTCCAGGCAGCAAGATGTCTCTGTCAATTTTAGAGTTTTGGAAGTTGCTTACAATGCACTTCTTGTTTGTATGCTTCTGGGGTCTCTGCTGGAGTTAAAGGCAGATAGTTATGGTTTTGCTTGGTTATGATAAAAGATAAATTAGATATGAAACTTTAGGCTCACAAAGAAATATTATAACTATAATTCTTACTTGATATCTTGTTATATGTAATTTTACTGTTAGAACCTTCCTTTTAATTTAGACAGAAAAGGGGAGATGATGTGAGATTTCCCTCTATATGCTATGAGTATGTTTTTCTACCATCAATTAATAAAGAAGCTGCTTTGGCCTATGGCAGAGCAGAATAAAGCCAGGTGGCAAATCCTAACAGAGAGAGAGAGAGAGAGAGAGAGAGAGAGAGAGAGAGAGAGAGAGAGAGAGAAGGCAGAATCAGAGAGATGCCATGTAGCTGCCAAAGGAGAAAGATGCCTAGAACTTTACCCAGTAAGTCACAGCCTTGTGGCGATACACAGATGAATAGAAATGGATTAAGATATAAGAACTAGCTAGAAATATACTTGAGCCATTGCCCAAAGAGATTGCAATTAATAGTTTCTTTTTCTTATTTTTATTGAGCTCTACATTTTTCTCTGCTCCCCTCCCTGCCCACCACCTTCAACCCTCTTCCAAGATCCCCATGCTCCCAATTTACTCAGGAGATCTTGGGTTTTTTCTACTTCCATGTAGATTAGATCTATTTAAGTCTCCCTTAGTGTCTGCATTGTTGTCTAGGTTCTCTGGGATTGTGATTTGTAGGCTGGTTTTCTTTGCTTTATGTTTAAAAACTACCTATGAGTGAGTACATATGATAATTGTCTTTCTGAGTCTGGGTTATCTCATTCAAAATGATGTTTTCTATCTCCATCCATTTGCCTGCAAATTTCAAGATGTCATTATTTTTTTCTGCTATGTAGTACTCCATTGTGTAAATATACCACATTTTCCTTATCCATTCTTTGGTCACAATCAATAGTTTCTATGTGATTATTTGGGTCTGGGCAGCCGGAAAATGAATGAGCAGTTTCCACTTACAGAAGACACTATGCTCTCCCCCACCACCCATCTTCCTCTAAACAATCGGCAAGAGCAGTCCAAGGGGTGGGAAACCTTCCCTGGTGGGAAGCAGCAGAATCCTGGGTCCCATCACAGACCTGAATCTGGGTACAGAATCATTTTTCCTGTCCCTGGGTTTGGTGGGAAAGTGACTTTCCTGTGCTTTCGGATGTTAGGGCCAAGTTGGACAGGAGGCTCAGTCTGCCTCTAAGGCTGCTCCCCAGGGACGCCCAAAAGACGCACGCAAGACACACGCTTTGTTTTTCCTTCCTTTAATCTTAAGTAAAAGAGACACGGGGGATTCAAAAATAAAAATTTCTTTCCCCATTCCCAAGCCTGTACCCAGCACCCCCAGTGCCACCCTTCCCCTCCCCAAGAGAAGCAGGAATGGAGGTCCAGGTTATTTGGAGCTGGAGGGGGGGCTGGGAGGCTTCTGAGCTCAGTGTTGGTCTCTTTCCAAATATAAATACATGTGTCAAAAGTGGGAAATCCTCCCTACCCATAACCCTAGCACCCTCCATTTCTGCTGGTGTTTGGGGTAGGGGAGCCAGGCACCAACTAGCTGCGGTTTTACTGCACCCTCTGGGTGTGAGCCCCGCCGGCCTCCTGCTGCTCATTGTAGAAGAGATGGCACTCGGGGTCTCCCCGAATGGTGGGGGCTCCCTGGATCAGCTTCCCGGTATTGGGGTTCACACACCAGCACTCCCCACGTTGTCCATTCAGAGACATCTTGCACTGCGAGGTGAGAAGAGTAAAAGGCGAGGATTAGCACCTCCCCTTTCCCTGTACCCGGCCCGGAGCTGGCCAGTTCCCAGGTGCGGGGCTACTGAATCTTGTTCTGCTCTAAGTGAGCACTAGCAAGGTTGTCACCGTGCAGATTCCTGTACAGGTGACCCGAAAATGCTCCATGGCCAACATTGGAAGGACGCTGATACTGTTGGCCTATAGGCTGTGCCCATCACCAGGGCTGTTGGAGACACTAAGATCAAGAAATGCCTCAGCTCCCATGGGAGACCCAGAATAGTGAGAGTGTAGCCATGGTGTGAGAGGAAAACCCTCACATCACGGTGGAGTGTGTGCCGGGCACTGCGCAAGCAAGATATTCCACCCACCGACAGTCTTACATCTAGAGTAACATCTACAGTCACATAATCCTCTCGACCACTTTGTGTATCGGGCACCATTAACGTCCCCACTTTGCAGCCGTGAAACTGCAGCAAAGACTGGTTCAGCGAATGTTCCCAGCTCCTAAGGAGAGAGCTGAGACCTGAACTTGGGGTATTCCGACCCAGGGTGTCTGATCTTGTCATATAAACTTCAGTAATCATTGTTGTAAATATGTTTAGGGGCTCACAGGGTACAGCAGAACATCTGTTGCTCGTTAGAGGTGTTCATTATTTCTTCTACATTCCAACTGATGCAATTAGCTTACACTTGGTGGGAAAGGCATACAAACAGCTCTTAACGCTGGCATCACATGGGGCTTGCAGGGGCGGGGGGCGAGATGCCTTTGTTGAGGGAGCAAGACCCAAAGCAGAAGAGCAGATTCTTGTATCCCAGCTGCTGGTTCCACACATCAATTCCTTAAGTGAACCCTGACTGGCAATTAGGATGACCACGAGAGTTCTGTCTCTAACAGACCCAAATCTCTCACATCATAACCTGGCATCTAAATTTTTCCAAGCTGCCCGGACAATCCCACATGCACTCAAGTCTATCGTGGTCTGCCTAACAGTTCAGTCCCCCCTCCCACCACACCCCAACTTCTGCCAACCATATCCCTGCCCCATCCCTTCTCCTCCTTCTTAAAGGAAGTTGTGAGGCGGAGGAGAAAGTGAGGGGTGGACCACCTAAAAGGACATATACATACGGAGAAGCAAGAGGGCAAAGGATCCTGGGAGTTTACTTCAACTTCCTTAACCCTTGCTAATAAACAGACTGCTGTGTTTAGGAGATTCTCAGTACTTGATCCCCAATTTCCTGTCTCTTGAGATAACCAGGTATCAGAGAGGCTACCTGGTCAACGGTTAAATTGGGGATTCCAAGAATGCGGTTCATGTTCCACTAACAACACACGGCAGCATCTTAAAAATGCAAGCTCTAGATTCCTACCCAACCTATTAAGTGATGGCCTCTGGAGGGCCCGGTGGTCAGCTCTCGGGAAAAGCTGAAGCGCAAGGCCTGGAACCTACTTCCCTGGCTTCTCCAGGGTACTCCTTCCCAACAGACACCACGTGCAGACAGAAAACAGCTGAGAGAGTGGAGAGGGCCCTGGAGCCTGCCCAAGGCCAGGGACAGAAGCCTCTTAGAGCTCACGCATCATCCCTTTGGTTACAAAGTCTGCATCCTGGCTCAACGCTCAGCCTCCGAGATCACAAGCAGGCAGAGCAAGAGCGCAGAGCTGAGCGAGGGCGTTCAGCCGAAGCTGCACCCACACTCACCTGTTTAAGGTTGTACAGGCCGTGCTTGTCACAGTTGGGGATGTGCAGGGAGTAGAGGTGCTCCAGGGGTCCCCGATCATCCGGAAGGCGCATGGTGGAGATACGTTCCAGGACCTGGTCCAGCTCCTGCTGGCAAGGGGTCTAAAGGCAAATGTACACCTGGGGTGAGAAGAAGGAGCCCACGAAACACTAGCACTAGACAAGGTCTACAGACTCCCTCAACACCAAATAGCTAGTAGGGCAGCATCTGCGGCAGCCAAACCCACTGTGCCAGCCTACCCATCCAGAAAGTCTCATGGCTGTGGACATCTGAGTCTTATAACCCCAGCAACAGCTTCAATGAGTCAAAGTGGGCTCTCGTTGAAAGATTAGAATTTACATCTCAAGTCATAGCCCAGTCCAGCTCAGACGTTGTCCCTAGACAATTTATACCCCAACCCGATTCAATTACTGTCCCTGAAGTCAAGACTCTAACCACTGGTCCAAGCTCCATTCCCTAATATGACCTAACCAGGGTCATTTGCCCAGATAGTTAAGCTGGTCTAGGAAGAAGCTCGTCACAACCCAGGAGAAGCAGGCTTTGTCTGCGCTCCTGGATATTTCCCTGCCAGTGTTCCAAAGTCAAACAGACACATGAAGAAGGTTTTAGGAGAGATTTCCAGATACCATTTTAGAGACATACATGCCATGTGGCTCACAGGTCATCAAATATGATGATATTGTTCATTCGTGGTGGAGCATATGGGACATGGAGTGATAGCCTTCCCAAGTGTGACGTATTCCCCCTTTCCACACCCTCTTCCCTCCAGCAGATTCCAGTCTTCCACTGACCCTGGCAGGAGGTGGCCGCAGCTTCTTGGGCTCCTCCAGGCTGAGGTGGTGTTTGCCGCCTTTACCCATCTGCCGGTGCTGTTCAGTGACCTTCTCCCGGAACACGGCTAGCTCCTTCATGCCTGACTTGAGGGGCTTCCGGCCAGCACTGCTTCCGCCTCCCAGCATGTTCATGGTCCCATCCACATGATTCTCCACCAGGCCCCTCTCAGGGTGGTCATCACCATTATCTGTGGAGAAGAGAGAAGGCACTTCCAGATTCAGCTTCCCAAAGAGAGGGGGCTTGCGGAACCCTAACCTCTAGGAAGGTGGCTGTACCAAGAGGGAGAAGACTTAACAACAATGTCCAGGGCCATGCTCCCTCCACAACTTAGCTGGATTATCCATTTCCATCTCACAGTAACTCTTTCGGAGATATCATGGGTTGGATACAAAATGCTCCCCTTACAGACTTGTGTGTTTCAACTGTCAGTCCCCAGGTGGTGGCAGTGTTGAGGGAGGTTGTGGAGCGGGCTGGGAGAGGGGAGGTGAGGGTGGAACTTGGAGGGTTATGGTCCACCCTGCTTCCAGGGCCAGTCTGCTTTCTGGTTCAGACTGGGATGTGTCAAGCCGCCACCACCCCACTGGCACTGCTTGCCTCTTGATGGCGGGTGAAATCCTCTGAAACTATCACCTTAACTAATGCATTCCTCCCCAGAAGCTGCTTCTGTGGGGCATCTGAGCGCAGTGAAGAATAGATGGGAGGTTCCAGTGGTGTCCCCATCCTTCACACACAACATGGCGCTCAGAGGCCACGTGATTGGCCACGATCAAACTCAAGCTGTGTGATGCCAGAGAAATGGGAGAGCCATCCTCAGTTCTGCCCTCATCCTCCGAAGCTGGGACACAGGCGCACAGAAGGATGAAGACAGGCACAGAACTCAACACAGAATGGACACAGGCCATCCCTGGGTCCATTAGAATCTACCGGACTCATCCACAAACACCCCAAGTTTAAGTTCTCCTTCATTTATAGTCTGAACAGAACTGTCTGAACAGGGCTGAGGTTTTAAAAATTCCTCCCATAAGCACCCTGGGCCATGGCAGAGCTGGCAAGGGAGAAGTATAAGGCAGACAGCCACCTGCCAGTGAGAACCAGGCCCATCACTGTTTGCTCATCCCTCCCTGATGGGAAGTCTCCATAGTTTTTGGCTCCTAGGCTCCTCCTGCACAGCTATGGTACTAATCCCACTGGCTCTTATTCTGTTAGGACATCTACCTATGTGTCACACCCCATCACACTGAGAGGCCCCAGTACAGGACCTATGCATGACAGCTTTGACTCTGTAAATGTAGCATCTCACGAGGCATGAGACCAAATCAAGCTGCCTGCTGTGGAGTGGCCTTTAGGTCTCCTCAGGCTGTCTTAGAACCTACTGCACACAGAGGACTCTAGAAGCAGCTCCTAGAAGGCTCACTCATGTCTTTCCAAGGTAGTACGACAGAATGGGAATTGTGGGGTCAGGTCTGCAACCAGGGGGGATGCACCGTCAGTCCAGCCACAGCCCACAAGTCCCAGTAAAATCTAGGTGTTTGCACAATGGGTGTTTTTTAACAAATCTTGCATCATTATGCCCGGCTTTTAATTCTCTATCCCCAAATGAGATAACTCTTAAAAGTACTTCTAGAAAAACATTGAGGCAAGGTACATAGCTCCCAGAGAACCAGTATAGCGTTCCCCCTCCGAGGCAGTACTACAAGTTGGAAAGAGACAGAATTGACTGCAAAAGGCAGGGCAGACTGCCACATTTGAGTCATTAGAAACCAGACGGTACTCAGTAAGGGACGATGCAGCTCTTCCCTGCCAGGGACAGTACTGGGTACCAATGCTGGAAGCTGCACCTGCTGCTGAGGTGCCTTAGCATCCAAAAGCAACCAGTAGGGGTCTGTTCCACACCATCCCTTCACACGGGGCAGAACTAACTCTCCTGCAGCAGCTAACCCCCTCCACCCCACCTCCATCCACAGCCACACCAGGCCACAGCTCCACAGAAAAGAGCACAGGGTCTTCCCAGGGCATCCAGGGCACTAAGCTTGCGGACCTATGTGTCCACACCCTCCTGGGCATTTAAACCACAGATAGTAGCTCAAGAATCCCTTGACCGAGTCTCCAAGGTCAGGCCAACACTGAATGCCCAGAACACCCTCTGGAGACAAATTTGCAAAGAGAGGGGTACTCTCAAATGCTAGGTACTCGGGTCTAGAGTCAGGCAGGGAAAACTTGTCCGTTAGACACAGTAGAGACAGGAGACAGATGCCTAGAAAATGTTTTGTTCATATTAAAGTCAGAAGAAGAAAAAAATTACTTTTTAAGTCAAAAAGTCTTAAGGTAAAATATTAATATACTTGCAATTATAAAGTCAGATGCTATCAGCTTAAAATGTTTTTTTTAAATATTTATTTATTTATTTACTTATTTATTTATTATGTATACAATATTCTGTCTGTGTGTATGTCTGCAGGCCAGAAGAGGGCACCAGACCTCATTCCAGATGGTTGTGAGCCACCATGTGGTTGCCGGGAATTGAACTCAGGACCTTTGGAAGAGCAGGCAATGCTCTTAACCACTGAGCCATCTCTCCAGCCCCAGCTTAAAATGTTTTTATGGAAGGGTCCCCAAAGGTGAAAAGGCCTAAGATTCGTGCAGCATCCTAATGTAATCCTTGCTGGATCCAGGCCCCAGAAGAGCAGGGTCAGCTGGGCAGTGCTCTCCCGGGAGGCTAGCTGGCTTCCTGTCCTGAGAGGTCCCCAGCCTCTCCAAGGTGAAAGCCAGTTTGTCCCTCCTCACAGAGGCCATCTGGATTCAAGGGTATGTTTCATACTCTCCCTTTATTGATCTCACCATGACCAGCAAACATGCCAATAAGATGGGGAAACCCACAGGCATGTCTTGTTGACACAGGCCCTTTTAGAGGCTGCAGGACATCCATTTCTTTCTCTGGAAGAGTTTGCCAGACCCAAGTAAATACATCAGGAAGCAGGAGCCTAGGGAAGAGGAATGAAAGGCTGGCCAAGTAGAAAGCAAAATAACAATAGGCTGAGAAAGACCTTGTGCCTTCTTATCATCCTTGGCCAAAGAGGTTCAAGGGTTCAAGGCCAAGGTCTGATTGACTAAGTCCATCTTTTCCACTCAGCACCGTCGCCAGGCTCTCTGTGCTTCCACTGATAATTTGTAAAAAGAAAGCGATTGGCTTCCAGCTTCTCGATCTTTCTAGAAAGATTCCCAAGAGCTGTTCATGTTGCGTACAGAGTGAAGCACGATGGGAGCGTATGGATGAACACATAGATGTTATTTCCAGATTGGCCCCCACGTCACCTGAACAAGCATCCCTCACCCATACATTTTTTTATGTATAGCTACAGAAGTGACCCATGGGGAAAACATTCCAAATAGGGAATTTCAGCTAGCGACGGAATGTTGTCTCAGAACAAAAATACCAAGGTGCATTCTTTTCTGCCTAAGAGAGTTAGATCCCAAGCAGTATTTATTCAGCAACCACTTATACGTGCAGCTAAACAGGCCATGTACAGAGGCCACTACAGGAAACATAATCACCCCCAAGATCTAGGTGGAAAAGGTTTCAGGCTTTGGGATAACCGGTAGGAACTTGAGACATCTCCCTACTGGTTGGTAAACATCGGCTGTTCTCTCCAGCACAGCAACTGAGGAAAGAGGTCAACATGGAAGCATGAAATTTCAGTTATAATAATATACAAAAAGTAAAGCTTTTCCAAAAAGGCGAGAAGTAGGCAATGGGATAAAGAAAGTCAGAGTCCCGCCGCTCCCCTTGGAAACCCATGGTTCATGATCTGTGGGAAATTCTAAATTGTTATTAGCAAAACAAACCCCAAGAACCTAAAAGTACTCCCTCCAGGGTTCTTGTTCTGAATACTTGGCCCGGGTCCTTACCTTCAAGCCTTCACTGTCTTCCTAAGAGACCGATCAGTCTTCCACTTTCCTGCCCTGTATTTATTCTAAACAACTTCCCAGCCTTCTGCCTCATGATGATCTCAAGCCCTGGGAGCTCAGGCACCACTGAGGTGAAGACTCCCAGTCTTCAGCAGGTGCAGGCCTTCCAGACCCAATTCAAGAACTGTTTCTGCACATCAGAGCACACGAATTGAGTGCTAGCTGCTTTCCTAACTCTGCCCTGGCTGGACACAAAATCCGCATGGCCCCTTTGCTGTCAGTCTCTCCCACAATGCACCTAACCCGGACATACACTAGCCCTCTTCCTCTTCTTCCTCCTCAGACGACTTCTCTACTAATAGCCATGGGAACAGACAATTCATTATCAGACTCCAATGGGCAAAGCACCCCAAGAACCAGCCAATTGAATTCTGGACTATGAGGCATTGTTCTTCCGTTGTTTGGGTTGAACCCTTTCATTTTTTTGACCTCGCAATTCACATCAGGGCAGTGGGAATAATGGCTAAGATCTAACATGATAGCATTTTATTACTCTCCTCATTCAAACTTTCATCATGGGAAAAAAATCAAGCTTTATACAAGATAGATTGATAATCTGTCTCTTGAATGCGTAAATATAAGATTGTCTGCCCTGTAGGGGGAAAGTAGCTTATATCTAATAACAGAAAAATCAAATGCATGGAAAAAACTAATTAGAAGACAGTTCCCAATATTCTAGCTGTAATGTTTCTCCATTTTTATTTTTAAGATGTTATTATTCATTTCACTTTATGTACACGGATTTTTTTGCCCGCATGTATGTCAGTACACCATGTGAATGTAGATGCCAGAAAAGGGTTTCAGATGTCCCTGGAACTGGAGTCACTGATTGTTGTGAGCCATAATGTGGGTGCCTGGATCCAACCTGGGTCCTCTGTGAGAGCAGCAAACACTCTTAACTCTCTAGCCTCCTCAGTTTGATTGGGGGCGGGGGAGGGTGATATTCTATGTTTCCTGTTTTTCATTTTTCACTTTTTGCAGTTCTGGGAGCCAGCACACACTGCAGGAAGAGAGAAAGAGGGGCCTATTTGTTTGCTTTATATACATATGTTTGCTTGTTTTCAAGGAGACTCTTGCATGGGGTGTAAGTTTGAAGTAGACGATTTGGTTTCTTTCATCGTTTGTGGTTCTGGCTATGGTACCCCCAGTCTGGCTGCACACTCTACTACAGAACTATATGTCTTGGCTAGTTATTTAAATCTGATATGTGGCTAAACAGCAAAGTTCTCTGCGGCTAAACAGAAGTCTCTGGGCAAGATTGGACTTGTCTAAATTTATTTTATTTACAGAATTTATGCAAAGAAGGAGGGAAGACGACGGTGGGGGGTTCAGAAGCACCCAGCTTACGTGGGTAAATGTCCAGTACACACAGGAAGCAGCCTGTGTCAGCGAAAACCATAGTCACTCCCTTTGAACGGCTGATCACTACCACTACACTCACCTTCATGGCAACTGCTCCCTAGCACATGCTACAGGGTGTAAGGCAGCCAGAAGAAAGGGAGTCCCGTTTGTTCATTTAGTTAATATTTAACCTGAAGACTTTAGTCTTCTGAAGTGACATTGTACTTTTCCCCTTCATTTCTTCAATAGGTCCAGGACAGCAGGAAGCAGTGGCCTCTAGCTCTGGAATCCAGACAGCATACAGGGATGCCTGGATACAGAATGGTGCACAGGGATGCCTGGATACAGAATGGTGCACAGGGGTGCCTGAATTCTGAACGGTGCACAAAGACACCTGGATACAGAATGGTGCACAGGGGTGCCTGAATTCCCAACAGTGCACAGAGACGCCTGGATACAGAATGGTGCACAGGGGTGCCTGGATTCTGAACGGTGCACAGAGACACCTGGATACAGAATGGTGCACAGGGGTGCCTGGATTCAGAATGGTGCACAGGGGTGCTTGGATACAGAATGGTGCACAGGGATGCCTGAATTCCGAACAGTGCACAGGGGTGCCCGGATACAGAATAGTGCACAGGGATGCCTGAATTCCCAACAGTGCACAGAGACGCCTGGATACAGAATGGTGCACAGGGGTGCCTGGATTCTGAACAGTATCAAGTGTTCCTGAATTCTAAATGGTAAATGAGGTGTCTGAATCTTAATGATGTAGAGCGATGTTTGTCATGGTATACGTTTGTCCCCAGAACACAGACTTGTTTAAGCAGTGAGTGACCCTCTCTGGGTTGGTAGGTCCACCTACCCTCTGCCGACATCCGGCTTCTGTCCTAACTCTCATTCTTGTCCCCCTTTGTTCCCAGAACGGAAGCCAATCAAGCAAAGCCTGGGATCTCCTGGGCACCACGGCCATACTTTAGAAGATGTCTCCTTGTCCAATAGACCACAACAGACGACCCTTCTCTCAGAAGCATGCTTGTGGAAGGAAATGGCTGGGTCAGTGTTTTGATCCACAAGCCTCAGGAAGCATCCGACAGCTACTGCCTATTACTGCCCAGATGAGTAGTGAAGGGTCCAGGAGATACTGTCAAGGGAAAAGCTAAGGAGGTGCACGCCATTCTCTTTGTACAGGAGAGCAATGCAAAGAGGAAGGCAGAGCACTGGCAGCTTGGCTGAGGAGTCTCCCCCACCCCCCATCCCTCAGTTCTTCATCACCAGTCTTTGAGCTCCAGAGCCTGACTCACTCAGCTCTAGCACAGTTGGATAAGCAGTGTTGGCTTCAAAGTCAGAGGGTCATAACCTTGAGTTTGCTACCCTTGGTGCCGTGAGTGAGGCCAGGTAGGGTGCTGAGCCGGGTTTGGCATCAGTGTGTTGTTCATCTGTAAGACAGGGAGTTAGACTAGGTCATGGTTTCCAAATGCAACTACACAGAGGGATCATATGAAACCTCTAAAAATAGTCTTGGACCCAAGCCCTGGAGATCCAGAAGGAGCAAGCCGGGGCTAAGACCAAAACCTGTTAAAATAAGAACCCTCAAACACTGGCAATTCCAGAGTTCCATCTTTCTGTGATTCTTCTGCTGGACTTTCTTGAAGTGCTTGATGAGAAGAAAAAGAGACCTCTTCTATTGGAGCAAGAAAGCCTCGGGTAAATACTCAAGCTTTCTCGCCATTGGCTCCCGGGTTTGTGGCGAGGCACATGAATGCTTGCACGCACGCAGAGGGGCTGCCCTCCTTGGCCAGGCACCACGGAGCTTTCTAGAGCATTGCCTTCATACTGCTGTGTCATCGCAGGCTCCCCCTGAGCAAGCACAGTCTCCCAGGAGCCTCCCTGCCTGTGCACACTCAAAAGAGCTGCTTTATAAACACCGGGTTCATTCCTGGAATCGCAAAGACCTGCGGAGGGTCAGAGCTGAGGCAGACAGTTTGAGAAAACAAAAACATGCTCAAATTCAGCCCAGGTCCTCTGGGGCTCGGCAAGCCGAGTTGCCCTTGAAGAGCCAGAGAAACCGATATCAAGATGTCAAACAACACTATCAGTTTTCACATCTTCCCATGAGCCCTGGACACTTCTCCTCCCTCCGGGTCACTCACGTCATCCAGGAACCTGGCAAAGGGACTCAGTGACCAAAGGCCGAAGCATGGAGTGTGTGCCTTAGCGTACACTTGGACCAGAAACCACAGGGACGGAAAGAAAATGCCTGACTCCCAAATTGTACCTGTGCATATGCACAGAGTATATGCATAAAAACTGTTCAACTATCTGCATTTGTAAATTAGTCACATCCTGGCCAGAAGGTGCTACAGTTGGTAAATGAAAACACAAAATGGACAGGGTGACATAAAGGAGTAACACACCGCAGCCGTGAGGACGAGCTTTCACCTGTGTGAACACCAACAGATTCAAAACCTTATCTACAGCTCGCTCTCTCTCTCTCTCTCTCTCTCTCTCTCTCTCTCTCTCTCTCTGCTGTTGTAGTTGTTGTTTTTGTTTTGTTTTGTTTTTCAAGACGAGGTTTCTCTGTGTAGCCATGGCTATCCTGGAACTCACTCTGTAGACCAGGCTAGCCTAGAACTCAGAGATCTGTCTGCCTCTGCCTCTGCCTCCCAAGTGCTGGGATTAAAGGCGTGCACCAACACAGCAAACTTTTCCAATTTACTGTCAAGAACCTGAACAATATTGATCATCCATCACACACACACCTGCATACAAGCAAAAATATGGATATTAGCCATTCATCCCACTCATCATATGTGTGAAAATCCCTTTAGATAAAAAAAAAAGTGCTACCGAGCCAGCTGTGGTGATGCACATCTTAATCCCAGCACTCAGGAGGCAGAGGCAGGTGGATCTTCAAGTTTGAGACCAGCCTGGTTTACACCATACTGAGTTCCAGAACAGCCAGGGCTACATATTGAGACCCTGTCTTGGGGGAGGGGGAGGTACAATTTAAGTACGACATACTAGCAGACAAAATTAAGCATTCACAATTCTGGGAAGTAGACTGGGTGTTTTTATGTTTCTTATTATTTCTAGACTTAAAAAAATTTCTCTGGGCCAGGGTTATACATAGTTCAGTGGCAGAGTGCTTGCTAGCATAGACAAGGCCCTGAGTTCCATTCCCAGCACCACATAAGTCATTTCACCCACTGGCTTCTGTCACCTTGACACAGCTGGAGTCATGTGAAAAGAGGGAACCTCAACTGAGAAAATGCCTCCATAAGATCAGGCTGTGGGCAAGCCCACAGCGCATTTTCATAATTAGTGATCAATGGGGGAGGATCTAGCCCACTGTGAGGGGGGGCTGCCTCTGGCTGGTGGTCCTGGGTGTTCTGTAAGAAAGCAGACTGAGCAAGCCATGAGGTCCAAGCCAGTAAGCAGCACTCCTCCGTGACCTCTGCATCAGCTCCTGCCTCCCAGTTCCCATCGGATTTGAGTTCCTGCCTTGGATTCCCACAGTGGACTGTGTCTCAGGATGTGGAAGCCAAATAAATCCCTTCCCCCTCAAGCTGCTTTTGGTCATGGGGTTTCATCACAGCAATAGTAACCCTAAGACAGCCACCAGCCACTCTTCCCCTATCTTAAATAGGGTACGGACAAACTTGGGGAGCCCTAGAGCACTACTGACTAGACAAGGCCTTCACTGACACAGCAGGCATCAACACCACTTTCACTGGCTGGAGCCATGTCGCCAGTAAGGTTTGCCCTCAGATAAGTCTCTACACTGGCCCCTCACCATTTCTCTGTGACAGAGGCATGAAGGAATGTGTCAGGGAAGACGCAGAAAGGGTTGCAGAGGGTCAATACCCAAGAAGAACAAAATGAAGATGGTTCAGCCCAAATAACAGAGTCAAGTGTATCCTGGTGCAGCTCAAAGTGTCAGTGGTATGGGGCTCGGCAGATGCAAAGAGGTAGGGATGTCCAAGGGGCAGTGGGAAGAGAGCGGTTCTGCTCCCCCCAAAAAAACAAGAGGAGAGATCCAGATAATTACCTAGCTTGGAATTTCACAAGAAAGACTAAAAGTGACAAATAGCGGGGAGGGAGGTGCACGACCTGGGGATAACTTAGGCCTTTGAAGGACTAAGAATGGATAGTGTGGCTACTGAAGGTGCAAACCCACTTGACATCACGGGGCAAAGCATCCTAGTAACTCAATTCTACTTCCTTCCTACTACTTTAGGTCTACTCTATTGACAAAAATGGGAGTAGGCGTGGGGAGGAATACGGGTCTCAATGGATAAGGGGCCCGCCTGACAACCTGGGTTCAATTCACAGGACCCATGTGGTAGAAGAGGACTGGCCTGTGGAGGTTTGAATGCTATGCCCCCCAGGGTCTCTGGCTTTTGAATGTTTGGTCCTTAGTTGTTGGCCCTGTTCAGGTTTGCCCTTGTCAGAGGAAAACGTCATTGGAGGTGGACTTTGACAGTAAAAAGACTTCAACCACCAGAGTGACTCCCACAGTCCTGATCCACTTAACTGCGCTGTTATCACAGTAATTACGGTAGTTCCTGCCTGAGGTCAGCACAGTTCAGCAAGGAGCAGCCGCTCCTGCCTCAGAGTCATTTGGTGCTTCTGAGCTGAGCACAGTTTCAGGCACACAGTAAGTCCACATAGGAGCCGCAATCAGCAGTTTAATTCTGAGACTGGGTGTGCAGCACAGAAACTCTTTTTCATCCAAGTTACAGCCAAATCTGACACGCAGAGCACTGCTCAGTCTGAAAACATGTCTCTGTATGGCGGCAGGAATCCGCCATGCTCTTCCGCCTGCCTAAGCCTGATTCGGCCTTCTGCCCAGGTGCAGGCGGGGAGCGCTGAGCCATCTGCACGGTCTCAGAGCACTCTCCTCCGATCCCAAGCGGGAACACAAACTTCCAGGCCCATAAAAGCCTTGAAATGCTTTAAAGCCAGAGTTCACACTGGCAGCACAGTGCCCAGGAAGCAGCGCTTTAAAATGACGCAGCTTTTTTTTCTGCTGCTGTTGCTGAATCAGGAAATTTCTCTACAGCACGCCACCAACAAAGAGCAAAACTCTGCATTGAACTCTGTTTTTTCTCTGTTTAAAATTAAGCTCTCTCAGGTTTTTAAGTGGATTTAGCCATCACGTCTTGGTGCCATCTGTTGAAATAAGAAGCTGACCTTTCTGACCACTCTTCCACCTCCTTCACCTCCTGAGGGCCTCCTCCCTGGTACTCCGCACCGACACACTGAACCCGGAGGAAGCAGAAAGAACTGTAAGACCTGTAAGGATGTCCGGGCTTGCCAGCCACACTCTCAAACCAGCACACCATTGTCCTGAATATAAATGAGCGTCTTTAAATAGGTCACCGTGCACGCTTCAGCTCAATGTCCACGATCCTTGACTCATCGAACACTACATCACATCCATCACCCTCCTTGATGTGCTCTCTTGGGTGAAGGAGCAACAATCCAAACTAGAGACAAGGGATGGAACCGTGAGCAGGAGTTCTCATGTCTGAGCCCATGAGATGACTCGGTGGGTAAAGACACTCGCTGTGCACGCATGCTGTCCTAAATTTGATCCCCGAAAGCCACATAAAGGTAGGAGAGAATCAACTCTACGGAGTTGTCCTCTGGCCTCCACATGTGCTCTATGGCATATGCAAATTCCTCTACCTGACGCACACATGCACACACGCGCGCACACACGCGTACACGTGTGCACACACGCACGCACACACACATGCATGCACACACGCACACTTCTACTATTACTAATAGTAGTTTTAAAAAGAATCCTCATTTCTGGGATATAAATGGGCCATCAAGCTACCAGAAGAATCATAGTTTGGGAAGATGTCAACGGCTATGACTGCCCATTGGAAATCCTCAGAGACTCCAAGCTCTGGATTCACTGAAGGCTTTGCCAAACAACACACTACCCCAGGCATCCTCCTTTGTCTTCTTGTTGATGAGACAGGCTTCTTCACTAAACCTGGAGCTTGGTGGGCTTCAACTAGAATGGCTGGCCAACAAGCCCCAGTGATCCTCATGTCTCTGCCCTCCCAGCCCTGCTCCCCATCCCCACCCCCACTACAAGCACTTGTGACTGCTTTCAGCTTTTTTTTTTTTTAACACGTGGGTGTTGGGGACCCAAACTCAGATCCTAGAGGTTTCATGGCAAGTGCATTTACCTACTGAGCCAGCTCCCCAGCCCCGCCCCACCTCCCACCCCCACCTCTACCCCCTGCTACACCTCATCAGAGTTCTTGAGATGACCAATCAGACTTGGTCTAAACAGGCACTGACTCCCTCCTGACCTCTGCTGAGGTAGGGCAAGAAGGGATCAGAGGATGCATAACCTCATTTGATTATTGGAGTTCCTGTGTTACATCATTTGTATACATAACTCCGTTTATTATCAAACAATCACAAGAGGTTGATGGATTTTTCTCCCCTCTCACAGTCGATAAAAACCCTGGACTGTGGAGGCCTGCTGCACAGCTACCTTATCAGAGGTAGGGCCCAAACCAAACCCAGGTTGCTGGGCTACACAGCTCTTAACTCCTCAGAATGCCTTCTAATTGTTAAGGAAAGGAGAGACAACCATGACATTTCAACCCTCGGGGAAGAGGGTTATCAGTTAATATGCCAGGTGGTCTCCCTCAACCACAAAAGCCTTCCCAATCCAGGAAGCCCAACCCACTTGACCCTTTACCCTGTCTGGCACACCTCCTCCAGTTGGCTGCTGGTACAGCCAGTCAGCATTACCAGTGACAGGGGACAGTCTCGGGATACCAGGGGAACTGCTATTCTATCTTTTCATGGCTTTGGGCACTTCAGAAAGCAAGTTCAGCTCCCAGGGGAGATTGGGTATCTTCCATCCCGAAGTAAAGACAATAGTCCCTGAAGAAACTCCCTTGGGAGCTGCATAAAGAAACATTGTTGAGAAGTTATCCCTTAATTACTGCCGCCCAGGGAAAACGGACTTTTCCAGGAAACAGTATATACCCCACCGACTTTGTGCACGGATTAACTCTGGTGGAAGAGAGCACAGGGACGAGAAGCCCGGGCCATGGGTTTGCCTTGGCTCTCGACCCAGAATGCAGCCTTGATTTCTTCATCTGACTCTGAGCTGTGGAAGGAAATGTCTGCAGCAAGTCGTTCCCAACTGTCCCGGACTTAGCGTCTGCCCGCCGAGATGGCACCTTGGCTACCAGCTCTCTCCCACCCTCCAGTCTAACTTGGACCCCGCCAGCTGGATGCCAGCCCCACCCCCCATCTTTTCAACCCACCAGGATGAACACACTAAATAAGCTCCTCTGGTCTTCCAAGCTCCAACAAACTGCCAAGGCTTTCAGGGCCCCCAGCCCCCTTCCCTCCTCGACATCCTGGCTCTGTCTAGTTCCTTGAATGAACATAGGCTAACACACCTACACCCGTCCACTAATTAGAACCCCCCCCCCCAACTAGGCTTCGCTCCCAGCCAACTCCACCAGGGTCTGTGGGCTAATTTCTCTGCCCAGCACCTGGAGGTATGCCAACCCGTCCCCTTCTCCCCAATCTTCACTTCTGCCCTGCTTCCCGACAGCCAGGAAGGGATGTGGGGCAGACAGCCAGAAGGGCTTCAAGGCTTCCAACTGCCTACCCTCCTCAAAAAAAAAAAAAAAGTCTAACTGCAGTGGACTATACTGCTCTCCCTCCCGGAAAGCCAGTTTTCTGAGCAAGGTCTCCCTCTGAGTCCTGACTGACACTCAGGCTGAGCCAGCCCAGATCTTCCTTGGCTTTGTGAAGGAACAGAAGGGGAGGGGGCTAGGAGCCAAGGAGGAGGAGAGGATGGGGGATGGTCTATTCTCCACTAGAGAAAAGGAAAAAGAAAAAAATCCCTCATTCTGCTCATTGTGGGAGGAATGCTGAAGCCCCACACATACCCTTGGTCTCACAACCCATCCCCACCTTGAAGGGTCTAATCCACCCCAGATTCCCCAGGGTCCTGGATTCCAACCTAAGTAGGTGCTGACCACCCCTGCTTTCCTGGAGGCCCATCTCAGTTAGATGCCTAAAATCAGTTGTCTGAAAACATGCAGGCTCCCATTCGGAAGGCTTCCTTCAAACATTAGGCAAGGCCCCAGTTCTCAGAAAGTCCTGCCCAGGCCAACACGCCCCTGCGGATCACTCTTCCCCAAAAGCTGACAGGCAGCAGTCGGGTGTCAGCAGTGAGCTCAGCTCTGGGGGCCATGTAGTAAGAAAACACTGTCCTGGAGAGAACCTCCAAATTCTTTGCCAGGATCATGTTCAAACTCCTGGCACCCTAACCTCAGAGACACCAGACCTGAAAGTGTCTACTTCGCGGGAACAAAAAGGGGATCTCAGCCTTCTTTACGGGGTTTGACCACTGCACGCCCCTGAACACACCCATTTGTGCTAAGTGTGTGCAGCACTTGTATTAAGTGTCTGACTCTGCTCTATCCAGTCAGCTTCCTGTGAGGAACACCTGCAGAGAAAGGGCGTCCCACCATGACCATCCTTGCCCAGTGACACCTCAGCTATTCTCCAGTCTTCCAAACTCTGCCAACTGGAAGGCTAAGCATCCAGGTTAACTGCCTGAAGGCAGGACTCGATCCTTAAATGAGCAGAAAAGCTGGCACAAGAACCCAAGAGTCCAATCTCTAGGGTCATCTCTGTCCCTCTGGTTTTTACTCTGGGCACTGTCAACTGGAACGGTCAGTCCCAGAAATCTGGACACAGGTCCCAAAATGCACTGAAAAACAGCTTAACTCACACAGAAGAAATGCAAGCCATTTCTTCTCAGCTGGTTTTATATTGCGTCAAAGTGCAGCTTCATTACCCCGTCCACAAAAGGATTCTCTAAAGCCCAGAGAACACAGGTCAGAGAGAGCTGGACTTATTCCTTCTCTAGGTGAGGAGGTTATAGCATGATCAGGGCCCTGCTTGTTGGGGTTTCTGTCCCACCCAGTACCCCACAACTGTTTAGCCCCAAAGAAAATCACACATAGGTCTCCAGAAATTATAAGCTGATTGGCCCATTAGCTCTAGCCTATCACTGGCTAACTCTTACATCTTGATTAACCCATTTTTCTGATCTATGAATTAACTCTGCCCTCCCACAATTGCCTTTGTCAGAGAATTTCATCACAGCAACTAGAAAAGGAACTAAAACATTTTGTTTTGAAACCCCAAACTCATTACAATCCTCCCGCTTCTGCCTCCTTAAGATAATCAGCATAGGGATCTGGAGAGATGACTCAGCGGTTAAGAGCATTGCCTGCTATTCCAGAGGTCCTGAGTTCAAATCCCAGCAACCACATGGTGGCTCACAACCATCTGTAATGAGGTCTGGTGCCTTCTTCTGGCCTGTAGGCATATACACAGGATATTGTAATAAATAAATAAATAAATAATTTTTTTTAAAAAAAGATAATCAGCATAAACTATGCCTAGCTGTGTTATCTACTTTGACACACACCCAACAATAACCCAGTTGGGTCATAAGCACCACCAACTTCAGATTTATATACACATAAGAAAACAGAGGTTCAAAGAGACTTAACCTCCTACATCTGGATACCAGGCTGACATGTGGGATTGGGTCCTTAAGAAATGAGCAGCCCACCTGACTTGTCCAGTCTGCCCTTCATTTTAAGGGCCAGCTAACAAAACAGCAAAAATGTCACTGATCAAGATTAAGTCAGTTAATACGTACAACAACTAATTATGGGTAAGGCACACAACTAATGTGTGTGACACCCCACCCTGGTCACAACTAACCTAATATACACACCCTGCAAGAAATCAAAATCATCCCTACTTAACAAAGCCTGTTTTCTGAGAAAAGCCCACGCTCATCACAAGTTTTTTGTGGCTTTGGGTATGGTTTTCGGTTGTGGAACTCACAATGTAGCCAAGACGGTCCTCTAACTCTGGACTGACCCTGCCTCTGTCTCCCAAGTGCTGAGATTCCAGACATGTGCCATCCAACCCAGCTACCACACAGACAGTTAGACATGATGCTTGCTTGCATTGGGACCAGGTTAGTCTGGAAGCAAAAGCCAGGTTACTGTCCCCAGAAGCCGCTGGTCACACAGTCATCTCTCTCCAGATACTGTGTGACCCTTCTGTCCTCTTTATCTTCTCACTCATCATATGCTGGCCCCTTATGTTTTAAAAATGTCCTCTCCCTCACCGAAGCCAGTCATGGTGCCTATGACCTACCAATCATCTATGTGCAACAGGCATCCAGGAACAAAGCCTGTGGCCCATACGCTCAGAAGTATTTTTCTGCCAATAGCTCAACCCTGGCTCGACCACAGGGGTAGATGGTTCAGCAGCAGGAAGCCAATAAAACTCTTAGCTCTTAACTTGGTCCCTCCACTGAGCCCATGAAGGCATCTAGGATGAAAGTACAGAAAACCTGTAGGGCCCAGGTCTACCCTTGTTCTTGGGGTTCATCTTGAGGACAGTTTCTGGTCAGACAGCTAAAACATTGTTTGTTCCTGTGCTCCCTCTGCCCCACCTGGTGATTAGCTGTAGGGCATTGTTGACTCCATCTTTGGTATGGTAATTTCCCACCTGCCTGGGCTGAAATCCTCGCGCTGCAACTAGGTAAATAAGGATTTCCCCAAGGTTGAATAAAGGGCATTCGGCTGATCTCCTTTCGAATGTCCCAGGTCTCTTCGTGTGTTCTTTCAATCTCCAGCCCTTGCCCGACTAGCGTAGGGGGTAACACAGAATCGGGTATTACACTCCCCCCTTAGCTGGTTGGTGGTTAATCCCAGCACTCAGAGGCAGAAGCAGGTGGATATCAGTGAGTGTGATGCCAGCCAGGTCTGCAGAGCAAGATCCAGGACAGCCAGGACTACAGAGAGAAACCCTATCTTGAAAAGAAAACAAAACAAAATCCACAACTCCCTCCCCTAGGGTGATGGAGGAAAACTGGACGCAAAGAATGAGGCCACAAGAGGGGCTGACCCATCTTTGATGGCTCCCAGCCACCTCAGGAAAACGCCAGCCAGAGATAACAAAGAGAAGCTGAGGGGCCTGGAACATCTGCCAGCCAGATCTTGGGTTCCCTAGTGAAGCATCTGTAACTTCCACCTCTTTGGCTCCATTTTTAAAAAGCTGCACTACTCGCCCTTAGGAGCAAAGTGCCACATCCCCCATCCACGGAAGACCCATCTCTGACCCAGCCCCTGCCTGCTGCCAGCAGTCAGCCTTTCCTTCCGAATCTGCATTTTGTTCAACATTCCTGTCTCAGGTCACCTTCTACACCTCCCTCGGACTGGAGCTGAAGAAGGCTGGGACCACTGGATGGAACAGTACCCACCTACTCACCACGTAGTCAAGCATTCCAGCTGGGCCAGCTGTGAAGGAGGCACAGGCAGAGACAATCACGGGAGGTGGGGGAAGGGGAGCTACAGAGACTTCAAGGACAGCATAAAGGCAAGAAAGAACTGGAAACAAAAAAGGCGAACACTTTAAATGCAGCCACAGTGGTAGATGGCCGTGGCAAGCGAGCCAACCAATGAACTAAAGGTGTCTGCCTTCCTCCTGTCCCTTTAGCAGTGCTGGCCCTACCTTCCCTGTGATTTACCCTCTCTCCACTCCGTCAGCAGGAAGGGTTCTCCGGGCTTCCTGGCTATTCTAATAGCAACCTGTCTGACATTTTAGAACAGTGAAGAGCCACAGTGAGAACCAACCAGAAGCTCACCTGACCACGAAGCCTCTCCAAGTCAGCCCCGAAATGTCTGACGCTGAGCGGATGGATGGATTTCTGCTTCCGAGCAATCTGAGGCATTTGTTCTGATTACGGCTACGACTACTATTCTGGGGGGGGGGGTGCCACTGCACAGCTCTAGAAGTTAGAGGACAATTTGAAGGGACTGGTTCCCTCCTTCCACTCTAGGTTCTGGGGACTGAACTCAAGGAACAGGCTTGCATAGCAAGTGTCTTATCCACTGAGTCATCACACCCGCCCTGGAATACTTTTATAGGGTTACTTTCACTGACCTGCCCCCCCACACCCCTCCCTATTTTCAGGAAATGCTTTGCCTGGATGGGTAGCATAAGGTAGGCGGACAGTGAGAGCCATCCTAGCCTCCCTCTTCCTTTGGCTTGCTAGCAAACTCAACCATCCAAGTTGGCTGTGAGCCACTCCACAGAGAAGCCTCTCGTAAATGCAGCCAGTGGGTTCCCTCTCCCTATTCTCCCACCTGTTCTAATTTCAGGTAGCCTTACCCTGTTTGGTTAAAGTGCTTTGGAAGTTTATAACATCTTTTAGAGTTATTACACAAAGTTTTGGGGGTGTCTTTGAGGGGAGCAGATTGGTTTTGGTTTTTCAAGCCAGCGTTTCACTGTGGAGCACTGGCTGTCCTCAAACTCACTCTGTAGACCAGGATGGCCTCGAACTCAGAGATCTGCCTGCCTCTGCCTCCGGGATTGAGAGCATGTGCTGCCACTGCCCGGTCAATTTCTCGTTTTTAAATTTTATTATTTGTTATTACTGTGTTTGTGGGAAGGCGGGACCACATGTGTGAAGGTCAAAGGGCATCCATGGAGCAGGTTCTCCTTCCACCTTTATATGGGTTCCATGCATCAAGTTCAGGTTGCTATAGTAGACACCTCTACTACCCACTAAACTGTCTCTGCCAGTCCACAGGATTTGTCCTTCCTCAAGCTTCCTTCCACCTCTTGAGGAACTAGGTCATCACTGTCACAGGAAGGAAACTACGCAGGAACATTTCTGACAGTTGTAGAAGGCGAGGAATAAAGTCGGAACAAAGACACGACGTCACTGCTGCTTCCAATCCTAGCCCCTGGGCCAAGGCAGGCCAGGGCCACAGTTGTGTGCCTCCCTGGTCCCCCTCCACTGCCCTGACTCTGCTGCCTTGGTACAGAGCCACACCCAGCTCAGTTCCCAAACCAACCAACTCCAGGAGTCCGTAGTGCAGCCTCGCCCTTTGGTGGCCCTCAGCGAGGTGCAGTCAAGGGACAGGGTGGAGGAAGGCAGTGCTAGGAATCCGCTGAGACAGTGAGCCCCACTCATGGCGGAGTCTGTTTTACCATTGTGAACTCGGTATGCAAATTTATGCAAGAGGAGATGCAAAGCAGTGCCGTGGCTTTCTCCCCTTGATCTGGAAGCTCAAGTGAGCCGCTGTAAATCAGGGCCCCCTCTCAGTGGCTGAAGATTCAGGCCTCCCCGCTCATCACCGATCAGCAGGCCAGCCCTTGTGGCTCTGGGGCTTTAAATGACTGACCATTTCTATAGCACCTTTAAATGTGCTAAAGGCCAGATGGCCACTAGGGCGGCCCCGCCCCTCAGCATAATCCCCTGCCTTGTGTGAAACCGGGTGGGGGGGAATGGGGGACAGGAGGCAGGGAGATGCTGAGGAACCAGCCTGGCCTGAATTCTGAAAGGGTTTAGGTTGTCCCAAGCCTACACCCCCTAGTCTGTGACTCCCCAGAGATTATTTTAGGTTCTCCTGCCTAGGGCCTTATTTTCTCCGAGACCCTTAGAAAGCAAGCATGGATTTGCAACGGTCCTTGGAGTTCCCTTTTCATTCTTCTTTCAGACCTTCCCAGCCTGATTTCTGTTCCTACAAACCAAAGAGGCCCAGCCCATCACCTCTTGGGATGCAGGATCACCACCAGCCACTTCTACCCTCCGATGTGCCCACCCCCACACCCTGCCTTCCTGCCATCCCCCAAGAAGCCAGCAATACAGCCCCTGAGTCCCTGGGAACAAAGACAAAAGAGCCAAGAGCAAAGCCGGAACTGCTGGGCTGCGCTGCGTGGAAATAAGAGGGTATGTTTAAAATTCTCAAAAGCAACCTGCTCAAAGAGGAATGCTGGTGATGGGGGGAGGGGTTCAGCCTTCAGAGCAGAGAGATGGGTGAAAGACAGTGGGAGGGGGGGTACCAGTGGCCCTCATTGCTAAGATCTGTCTGGACCATGTGTGATATTCCCTCCCTACAACTGAGACTCCAACATTCTCCATACAGAGTCCCTGGTCCCTGCCCCAACTCAAAAGCCTCTCCCGCAGACACCCTTGCAAAACCAGGCTCCTGCCCAGATGACTCCTTTGATAGCCCTACAGTTCTGCCGACCAGGGCTTTCAAGTATACCTAACCTACTTAGCTTCCAGTTCCCAGCCCAACCCCTACCTTGGTTAATGTCCCCTCTTCCAGACAGGAACACGGGTGGGAAACGTGAAAGGCATCTGTCCCTTGGGTGAAGGCTGAGACAGCAGCTGGGACGAGTTGGTGGAAGACACGCCCATAACCAGGCAGAAAATTCAGAGTGACATTCTTCCCATGAACTCACCTCATTGTCCCCTAGCTCCCCTGACAACCCCCTTCACCCCACTCCACCCCCTCCCCCGCCTCCAGTTAGGAAAAGTGACCCAGGGAAGCTGCCACATCTGTTGCCTGCGAGAGACTCCAACCTTGTCTTGGGAAGCAGAAAGGCTGGATTTCAGGCTTAGAATGAAAGCAATTGGGGGGAGGGGGCATTAAGACCATGAGAGGAAAATACACCACGATTTAATAAAATGGTCAAAATCTGAAGGATTCCGCATGGCCTTTGGGTTATTCTGCTGAGGAAGATGATGCTGGGGTCGTGAGGAGGTGGGAGGGCATGGAGAATGGAATTCTTTTCCTTTTTATTATTACTTAGAAGCAAGAGGCAAGGATTACTCCCAAGGCAAGCTGAGAAAGAAGAAAGAAACCGTGGGACTCCAATCCAGAGGAAGCCCCACCTTGCTCTGTACTCAAGGTCAAAAATGCCCCTACAGTTAGAAGGCTTCAGCTGACCTCTAACTCTAAGAGGCAGAGTGAAAAGCAGACCAAGGGAAAGAGTGGGGCGCACAAAGAAATCGAAAAGCAGCGAGAGTGTTTGTACTTTTTCCTTCCTTCCTTCCTTCCTTTCTTTTTCTTCCTTTCTTTCTCCCTTTCTTTCTTTTAAAGCAACACCTCTGAGAAACTGGTCAAAGTCTCCTTTTAAACGTTAGCGAATAGTGGGCACAATTCAGCACTGTCTTCAAGACAAAATAAAACAATTACAACTTTCTCCAGACCGAAGAGGCAGGAGGCTTTTATAAAGAAGAAAAAAAAAGTGAACTCCTCGCAACCGGATTGTGTCCCTCAAGTTAACTTTTTGGGAAAGAGGGGCTCCTTAACAAAGAACCCCACCTTTCCCATTCTGTGGTATAGGACGAGTTCCCTAGATTCAGGAGGAGGTAGGGTGTGACACCCACCCATGTTGAGAGTTGTCGCTTCCAGGCTCTCAAGCTGCTCCAGCATTCAGACCTGAGGCCCAGATGCTCAGCTTGGCTGCCAGGGTGCCGGAATGCAGCTGGCGATCCGGCTAAAGTTACACAGATGGAGCCCCCTCCATTTTCCACGTGCAACCTTACCTTTTAAAAGACACAAGTCTTTTTCTTCTCACCTCCCAATACCAGAAAAAAGAGTCCCTCCAAGCGATCCCTTCTCACCCGAGGTCCGCGGTGTCACCTGCGCCCGGTGGCCTCAGCCACCCAGTAGTTTTCCCATCGGGGAACATTCGACCGGTGGTCGGTGACTCAACTTGTGTTCTAAATAAGTTTCAAGTTCCTACAGCCCCCACCCCCACCCCACCGCCCCTAGATCTGATCAAAACTCTCCTCACCACTAAGTACCGTCAGAGTAGAGGTGAGGGTCACTTTCACCAAGGGAAGACCGTGGTGACACGGTTTCTCCTCTCCCTCCTCGTTTACTCCATCAAAATCCGCTTGTTCAACCTCCAGTCTCCATCCTGTACTTTGGGGTTCCGGCACTCAAGAGTCTCCCTGGATCAGATCAAGGACTGGGCTCTTTCTCGTGTACAACAGTCCCAGGGTCCAGTCAGACTCTCCTTTCCCACGTGAGGGCAGCTAGCCAGGAGACCCCGCTGAGAGATTCCCCCGCACCCAAACTAGTCCGCTTTACCTGCAACCTGCTGTGGGGTAGCACCCACGCGACTCTTTTCACAGGTACCCGCGCCGGTGACCAGCGCCTTTAGGGGCAGCTCAGAGCCAGGATTGGGGTAGCAACGCAGCGACTGGGCGCAGCGCGGTGTGTAGACGCCGCATGCCTCGCCCTCCAGCCTTGCGCACACGGAGCAGCAACCGCAGCCGGGCTCTCGCACCAGCTCTGCGCAGGGCCCGTCGGGCGGGGGTCCACAGGCAGCCAGGCGCTCGGGCGTGCAGGGCGGGCAGCGGAACAGCACCTCGGCGCGCACTCCGGGACCGCAGCCGCCCGCGCCTAACAGCAGCAGCGACGGCAGGAGCAGCGACAGAGCGGGGCCGCCCAGTCTCGGCAGCATGTTGGCTTGTGGGCAGCGTTAGTGCGGCGAGCTAGCGGGCAGGTGGCACGGTCCTGGGGAGCGCGGGGGACGCCTCCCTGCCTTCTTTCTCCTCCCCCCCGCCTCTGCCGGGTCCTAAAAAGCCTGCTTCTCCCCGCCCCCCCTGCTTCTCCCCTCCCCCTTTTGGAGACCACTCCCTTCCCCCCCAAGGCACTCCTGCGTGCGGGCACGTGCTTGTGCACACGCCCACTCGCCCACCCTACGTTAGTTACTAGGGCATTAAGCTGGTCCCCCACTGCTCCGTGACCAGGGCTTTGCACCCTTCAGCCTTGGCTCGCCCGCTTCGAGAGAGTAAGAATAACTTACAAGCGTGGGTAGAATCGGCGTGGAGTGGGAAAGTGCCGGTGCTTTTGTCTCTTGTCTTTTAGTTAGTTCGATTTGGAAGGACTTAGTTTGCGCACTTCCCACGTGGCCGCTCTGAACTGACTACTGGGGAAACACAAAGGCAGTCTTGACCTTAAAGATTTCGGCGCTCTCACGGGCTCCCCACAGTCCTCGTGTTGCTAGGAACAATGACCTTGAGTGAGTCCCGAGGAAGTTCGGTCTTTTTAGACCAGGCTCGTCCTAGCACCTCCTAGCAACAACTTCAGTTTCCCAAACCAGAGCTCGCGGAGACGAATAAAAACCCGAAGTATTTCCTGGTACCGGACAAATCTCTTCCCTTCCCACTCCCAACCCCCAAGCCCTCTAATTTCTGAGAGACCCAGGCCACGATCCACAAACCCTACACACACACACACACACACACACACACACACACACGCTCCCACCCCCGCCACAAGAAGGTCTGAAGACACGCCCACTAAAGGGGTCCCGAAAAGGTCAGATTAGACCCCCAGGTGTGAGCGAAAGCCCTAGCGCTGGGCTGAAGCCCTCACTCAGGTAGGACAGGTGACAGAGTGGCTACCTCCATTGTTCCGATTGACTGAGTCACCCAGCCTTGCTGCCCCCAACCTCCAACAGTCCAGCCTGGACGGGACCTTAATTATTCATTCACGTCCCAGGGTTGTGACCTTCGCTGGGCGGGGTGTTTCCTTTCCCTCTGGAGATTTCTCCGAGCCACCCTGTCTAACTTTAAGGCTCGTTCAATTCAACATCCATTTGCTCCTAAGTCTGCCGGGCCCCAAAGGGGCATGAATTTCATGCCTGCTAGAAGGCAAATTTCTAATTTTAAGAAATGAGGAGCAAAAGAGTTGTGGGAGAGAGTTTGGGCAAGGTAAGTATCTGGCCATCATAGGAACCTTTGTGGAATAGGATTGCTCAGAGGAAGCGAAGCGGGTGGGCGTGTGTGAAATTGAAGCTTGGGGATTCCATAGAGAGAGATGGAGCGTTGGTAATGGGCACTCTCACCGCAATGACCAGCCAAAATGAGGACGCAGAAATGGAAGAGTGAGACTAGAAAGTCACTTTGGCCAGAGATCAAAACCCCTGGGGAGATGGGGAACTGGCAGGAAAATCAGTTAATTGTGTTGAGATTTGGCTTAATTTGGGGCGTAGCAGGGACACAGCCTCAGTGTTGGAGCAGAGAGATGGACCTCTGACAACAATGGGATCTATACAGAATGAAAACCTTACAGTTGCACATCGTCTCCAGGTGTCCTGGTGTCTTGTGCCTACCTTGGAATATGTTCCTGTTGGCCTCACCCACGGAGTATCCCCTTTGAGAAGAAATAGTACCAGGCACCTTCGTGTGCCATAGACATCTAATGCAAACTGCTCGAGGAGCCACATTATTACCTAAATTTTCTAATAGCTACATTAAAACATAGTAAGAACAGAGTGTGATAGCTCACGCCTTTAATCCCAGCCCGTGGAAGGCAGAGTCAGGCAGATTCCTGGGTCTGAGCCATCCTGGCCTAAAGAGAAAGTTCCAGAACAGGCAGGATAACACAGAGAAACCCTATCTCAGAAAAAAGGGGGGGGGTATAAAAGAAAGATAAGTACCATCCATTTTAATAATATACTTGAATTCTGTTTACTCTAAATAGTATCATTTAATCAGAAATGAATATGAAAAATTATAAAGGCAAGATTATCCAAGCACATGGAGAGACAACCTTGAACTCACAGTCATCCTGCCTTGGTCTCCAGAGTGCTGAGTTCACAGGCATGAGCTACTGTGAATTTCTAGAAGTCTCATCCTGCTGATGCCTTTCTCCTAATTCCCATGTTAATAGCTTTACCCTTCACAACCCCAAATACTGACACCCCAAGAGCACCCTCGTCTCAGATCTTTCCTTACTCCCATAATCTCTGTGTCCTACTCCAGACAAGCCTGCCATCACAGACTTTTTATATAAGGGAAATTTGTGAAGCAGAATTAGCAGAGTTGTTTTTTGGGTTTTTTTTTTTCTTAAGGAGTCAGCAGCCATTGTGGAAGCAAGACATGGGGTATCCTGGTGAACCTTTGTAAGGGAGGCTAAAGAAGAAAGATCCTAAGTTCAAGGTTAGCCAGCACTGCCTAATAAAATCCTATCAATGGAAAAAATAAAAAGGGGAGAGGACTGGAAAGATGGCTCAGCAGTTAGGAGCACCAACTACTCTTCTAGAGGACCGGGGTTCAATTCCCAGCACCCACATGTCAGCTCACAACTACCTTAAGTACAGTTCCAAGGGACCAGGGGATTTGACACCCTCACACAGACATGCATGCAGGCAAAATAGCAATGCACATAAAATAAAAAATAAATTAAGAAGAAGAAGAAGAAGAAGAAGAAGAAGAAGAAGAAGAAGAAGAAGAAGAAGAAGAAGAAGAAGAAGAAGAAATAGGAAGGGCTGGGAAACAGGATTTCTGCACAGCCTAACCTGCTATTTAGGAAAGTGAACTTCAGTGACCCCCACCCTGCATCTGATGGCCTGTGGAAAGGTGTGCTAAGGTAAGGAGCAGCGAAACATCTGTGGGTTAGGTGTGCACTAAGTGTGTGCATTCTTGTCTTTATCTTCTGTGAGCATGCTGGACAGTGGTGGCGCAGGCCTTTAATCCCAGCACTCAGGAGGATCTCAGTGAGTTTGAGAGTTCCAAACCAGCCTGGCCTACAGAGAGAGTTCTTCCAGGACAGTCTCCAGGCTCCAAAGCTACAGAGAAACCCTGTCTCGGAAAAGAAAGAAAGAAAGAAAGGAAGGAAGGAAGGAAGGAAGGAAGGAAGGAAGGAAGGAAGGAAGGAAGGAAGGAAGGAAGGAAGGAAGGAAGGGGGGAAAATAACAATATCTTCTGCTCTTCTCTCACAGTCATGGTTGTGCACGGGTTAGTTTGGTCACAGTCCCACTTGGGAACACATATGATACTTTTCCTGCAGTTCCAAGCCCTTAAATGTTTATCACTCCTGTATTTGAATTAAGCTATGTTTGAACCCACTGAATCCTAAAGAAGTAGAGGCGCTTGACCGTGGCCTCAAATCAACTTACTGGCTCTTCTAGGTCTTGACCACTTTGCCCGACGCCCAGAGCCTACACCATTGCCTGCCACACAGAGACTCGGTAATCATATGTGTGTCTACCAATATTGTTTCTACCTTCACTTCTACTTTAATACTAAAGTCTCTACTCCTAGTCTCTTGCTTTGACCACTGTTCCTGGAATATTCTTTACTTTAAATTTCTCACAAAGCCTCTGTAAATGACACGCTCTTCGGCTTGAGAGCTTCTCTTTGCAGGGCAGTGTGCACTGCTGAATAGATGGAGACAAGCTGAGACTGGCTTTCCCCCTTCTAATCCCTGCTTTCTTTCCACTAAACAATACTGTACAAACCCCACCCTCTTACAGTTTCCCATCGCTAAGCACCATCTGTACTATTACTTACGTAATTTTTAATGTAAGCTAGCTTGCTTTTTCTTGACTTAAGGCTATTTTAAATGGAAACTCTATATCATTACCATAAATGGAAACCCAGTAAGGATAGCCATATACAGATGGTAACCATAAAAATAAACACAATAAAAACAATTCGGGCTGGATACTGTTACTTGCTAAAGCCTCCCATGCTGGAACGCGCTCCTCTGGGTGAGCCAGGATAAGGAGTGCTAAGGGCCAGCCAGACCCAGGATGAGATTTCATTTTCACCAAGTGATCAGAAAGGTGGGGGATATATTTCTAGATGTTTTACTACAATATAATAAGCAAACCAAAAAACACATATCATAAGCTTGAAATACATTTGCAAAGTGCTAGCCATATAACAAGCAACCACATCAAGAAAGGCACTAACTAGCATCCTCCATGTACTTTGTAGGTACCACCTCCATTATCCACCAGGATAAACATTACCTGCACTTTGATGAACCTGGATGCATTTTGCCTGTTCTGCTTTTTATTGCTTCATATGTGAAAACATATATTGTGCAGCCTTTTTTTTGTCTTTGCCCAGTGTTATAGCATTCTTTCTCATTGGTGAATATGTTTCATGGTATTACTGACTCCAAAATGCTCTTATTCATTCTGTCATTGGTAGGTATATAAGTAGCTTTCGGCTTGTTACTGTCAAGAACCAGCAGCAGTTAAGAGTGCTCGCTGCTTTTGCAGAGAACCAGAATTGGGTCCACCTGTAACCCCAACTCCCAGGGAACTGACACACTCTGCTGGCCTCCACAGGTACCAGCACACAGAGACACTCGTACACATACACTTAACAAAAATGTACACATGTCCTAAAACATGTCATATTCCAAAAACATGTCATACGTCATTTGTTGAACATGTGAATCTATTCTAATGGTTCTTGTGGCTTAAAGGTAAAATGTCCCCTATAGGCTCCCGTGTCAGAACACTTGGTCCCCAGCTGGTAGCACTGTTTGGGAAGACTGTGGAACCCTTAGGAGGTACAGATTTAATGGAGGAAGTAGGTCACTTTGGGCAGGCTTGGAGGTTTAAAGCCAGTTCCACTTCCTGTAATCTCTCTGCTTCATTGTTGTGAAGGGAACGAGGACAGCTACTTCATACTCCTGACACCATGCCTTCTCTATCATGATGGAGTATACCTCCTCAAACTGTAAGCCAAGATCAGTCCTCCCTCCCTAAATTGCTTCCTGTAGGCATTTGGTCACGGCAGTAAGAAAAGTCGCTGAGATAGATCTACACCTGGATGTGGAATCTCAGCGCCATGGCAAATGCATATGTTCAGTGTGGTAGGGATAGCCAAAAAGGTTTGCCAAGTAGGTGATGAGTGTATACACTTGTCAACAATAAGTGAAGGTTCCTATCCTTGCCAGCAGTTCAGTATTTCAGTCTCTACTCACTCATTCTGGTGAATACATGTTTGTGTCTCATTTAGGGAAATGTTCTGATGATGAATGGAAACGCTGTGTGTGTTTTTATATGGTGGAATTAGAATTGGAAGGATTGTCAGAGGAATCCATCATACAGTGCTACACTCTGCCATGCCATAGATTGCTCTTTGTAAGCACATGGAATTACTTTGCATGCAAGTTACACACTTTTCTCTTACTATGTGGAGATGTGGAGTTGTTCTGAGTGTGGACTAGGAGAATAGGCACAAGGAGAAGAGTCACAGGAATAAGTATGAGCAGAGAAGTGTCCTGTACCATCCTGAGGACTGGGCCACAGACTAGCACCATCTCCTTTGGTGAGCACCAGAATAAATGAATGGGTATTTGGTTGGGAATTCCATAAAGGATGAAGAACATCACGGTGGGAAAGTCTGACAAGGGAAATTATTAAGGTCAAAGCTACAAGCTTCAAGTGCCAGGCCAATCCCTTGATCTGGTGACTGTCCTCACCATTCTCGGGAAATCTTAACCTGTGCTTCTTCCTGGATGCTACATCAGGTTCTACTGTGGCTCTAGGAGCTCCTGAAGGAGGGCAGGTGTCCCTGAGAGGAGAAGATGGGAAGACAGAGAGAAAAGGAGGGGGAGTGGGAAAGTGGGCCCTGGGTTCTGAAGCCACATTATGAAGGTTCAAACTCCTATAGTTAGAAGAAAGGGCTTCAGGTTAAACTTTGAACCTCAGTTTCCTTCTCTGTAATCAGGGTGATAATTCTATCACCTTTCCCAAAGAGTACTGCAAAGAATAAATGAAACTGATATAGATATGAATAATTTACATTGATATAAATTTTGCTTCTTTGATATAAATTTAAGGTCAATTTTATTATATGTATATGTATTTCTGATCTTGATTAAGGTATTGTGATTGTGTAGTTCATTTAAAAATGTAATGTATAATTAGGAAATATAGGTTGTTAATGGATAATCATCAATAATAATCAAGCTTGAAGTTATGTTAGTTAGATTTTCTAGATATATAGAGATATATTTCAGTTAGATAGACATTCTTCATATCTTTCAAAGACTACAGAATATGGCATGTAATGTTTTAATAATTTAGGGCTTTTCATGACAATGAGACACGTCTGCTTCTGGCAGCACCAGCTACTTCAAGAGGAAGATGGGCATCAAAGAGGCTCCTTATGGAGTTGGTTAGCCATTTGGGCAAGAAACTGCTCTTGCCTGGACTGATGTAGAAACTGGACACAAAGAACCCGCAGAGAGAGGACTGCTAAACTTGCCTAAAGGTGAGATGGTCTTTCAGGATTCCTGATTCATGAAAGAGTCTACAAGACATTCTGCAGGAAACAGCAGATAGTGACTGAACTGCCTTTGAAATTTCCTGCTGGAAATGTCTGCTGGACACTATGGGCCTGTAGGCTGAAGATGGATATCCCAATGGTACAGAGGAACTTTTGGTGACTGTCCAGATGGCGAGATGTCTCTGTCATTTCTAGAGATTGAAAGTTGCTTATTTCTTGTTTACTTAGGTAGTATTATATTCTTCTGGAGTCTTTGATGGAGTTAAAGAATAAATAAATAGTTATAGTTTTCCTTAGTTATGATAAAAGATAAAGTAGATATAAATACTGTAACTGTAATACTTGCTTGATAACTGTTTTGTTATATGTAATTTTACTATGTTAAAGTGAAAGCCTTTCTTTTTTGTTTAAACAGAAAAAGGGAAAATGATAGAGGAGGGTCTTCTGTATGTGTTACTTTCATTGGTTAATAAAGAAACTGCCTTGGCCCTTTGATAGGACAGAAAATTAGGTAGGCTGAGTAAACAGAACAGAATGCTGGGAAGAAGGGAAGTGAGTTAGATGCCATAGCTCTCTTCTTTGTGATGGACACAGGTTAAGATCTTTCCTGGTAAGCTACCACCTCGTGGTGCTACACAGATTACTAAATATGGGTTAAAGCAAGATGTGAGAATTAGCCAGTAAGAGGCTGAAACTAACGGGCCTGGCAGTGTTTAAATGAATACAATTTGTATGTTGTTATTTCAGGTGTAAAGCTAACCATGCAGGAGCAGGGTGGGGCGAAAAGCAGGCCTGCCCGCAGCTCATCACTACATGAAACAACCAAGTCAAAGCATGCAGCCTCTAACTTAGTGTTTCTCAGCCTTCCCAAGGCTGTGGCCCACTGATTCAGTCCTCATGCTGTGGTGACCCCTAACCATGAGGTCACTTCATTGCTACTTCATAGCTGGAATTCTGCTACTGTTAGGAATCAGAACGTAAATGTGTAATATGTAGGATAGCTGATATGTGATCCTAGGGGGTTCCAAACCACAAGCTGGGAATCATTGCTCTGAATGAAGACACTTCAACTCTTGTCATCTTAGGTGTGTGCAGAATGACCACAGACTGTCACACTGTGCAAGAGTGGAGCACGAGGTTGCTAGTTCCTCAGCTGAGACCAGGAACACACTACCGTCGCTCCCTCTCATAAAGCTGGGAAGAGGTTTGCGAGGGCAGCAGAAGAGAAAGTGGGTAGGGTAGAAATTGTTCTCTTGTCCAAGGAAACTGGACCTCCAAAGCCTTCTCTCCGCTCTGAGTTGAAGACCTGGCTGGCTGATGTACACCAGAGTCAGAGTGGAGAGCAGGGACAAGAGGGGGCAGTCCAAAGTACCACCACTGTGTCTGTGCAGAAACTTGTCTAAGCGCATATTCTCTTAAGCATCAAAGTAGGCTTGGAGAGGGTCAGTGACCTGCCTGTGGTCACCTTGGAAGAATATCAAAACCTTACATTTCCACCCTTTCAGTGATTGGATGCAAGGAACAGTGATTCAAGGTGTGTGCCCATGAGCACACTGTGACACTCCCGTCTCAAGAGTTCACCAAAATCCTTCTGAAGAAAAGGAGCTTGCTCTAGGTGTTTTCAGGCACCAGACAAAGGAACAGATAATTACAGAGGCAGATTCTGTGCACAGCCTACATGACCTCTGAGTTCTGTCCTCCTTGTGTGATATTCTAAGCCCACATTCATGGTGAAGATGCAATAGGACAGCATTTCCACTAGCGAAAATTCCGAGGCTATGTGAACTTTGGACAAGCTATGTAACCTCGACATGCCTCAGGTTTCTCATCTATAGAATGGAAATATACAATCTCATAGGGTTATTATAAACTATTAACATTTTAGGCACTTGAAAGTTAAAAACCAGGGGCTAGAGAACAGCAGTGGTTAAGAGCACTTGCTGCTCTTGCAAAGGAGTTGGGCTTCGTTTCCACAACTCACATAGTAGTTCACACCCATCTGGAACATCAGTTCCAAGGGATGAGACATTGTCTTCTGTCCTTCATGGATACCAGCCATATATGCTACACATACATACATGCAGACAAACACATAAACACACTAGATAGATAGATAGATAGCACATAGTAGTTCACACCCATCTGGAACATCAGTTCCAAGGGATGAGACATTGTCTTCTGTCCTTCATGGATACCAGCCATATATGCTACACATACATACATGCAGACAAACACATAAACACACTAGATAGATAGATAGATAGATAGATAGATAGATAGATAGATAGATGATAGATAGATGATAGATAGATAGATAGATAGATAGATAGATAGATAGATAGATAGATAGATGTAAATCTTTTAAAATGAAAAACTATACCTAAACATTGCAAATCCTATGAATTACTTAGTCCTCAAATTCTAAAGCATTATGTTCCCAGCTTTAGGAACTGTCCATTTCAGGTAAAATACACACACACCAGAGGTCTTAGCTTACAGCCTGGTCATATCACTTGCTTCTTGGAGGATGCTGACACAGCCTTGGATGCCAGTGCCATCGCACCTGCTCTTTCTTTTTTGAATGTGAGCAACCTGCTCTTTCTTTTTTGAGTGTGAGCACTTGTCAGTCTCACAGGGCAGCCGTGAGGATTCTTGAGCACTGGAATGTACGGGGCTCAGAAATGATCCCTTCTTGGCTGACATTTTGTAGGTAGAGAGTTGACAATGGTTCTCCCCAAAAATGAGCTAACCAGAGCACAGAACGGGAAAAGCCCCCAAACTCCTGCTAAAGGTAATATTCCAGGGCAATGAAACCCATGCAGAAGTAACAAATGGCCACAGCCATTCACTTACCCTTCACGGCCATTACCTGTGTCCTGGTCACGTCTCACTCGACGACAACGTAGACTGATGGGCCAATGGATAAACCTCAAACTCACTTTTTTTTCTTAAAAAAGTCTCACTGTGTAGCTCTGGCTGACTTGGGACTCAACATGTAGATCAAGCTGGCCTCAAACACACTATTTAGCTAAAAATTACCTTAAACTCCTGACCCTTCTGCCACTCTCTGCCTGCTGAGTGTTGAGATTGTGGGCGTGCCTCCTTTTCACATTCTGAGGGCCAATTCATCCTAGACAAGCATTTCTCCAACTGAGCTACGTCAGTTTACATTTTGAACAACCACTGATGCTTTGGGACTCTGGAGCTGAGTAGGCCCAGCTAGGTAGCTCCCACACTGTTACAGTAGACTGTCCAGAACTATTGCAGGAGAGCCACTAAACCATGGCATAAGAGAGCTGCTCACCCGCTCTGCTGGCAGCTGATACAGACTCCGGACCGTGAGTTGAGCTGAGCGGTCAACAACAGTCAGCGCATATGGCTTCTCCATGTGGCTTGGGCTGCTCAGAGCACGATGCTGGTGAGAGGCAGTGTGTGTACCTGAGGGCTTCGAGGGGCCAGACGGAAGTTCCAAGGCATCCTGGCACTCAGAAGTTACACTGCACCCCTCCCTTTGCATTCTACTGCTCAGGTGCAGGAGCAGCCTGTGTTGAAGGAGGAGAAGTCGCTCGGGGTGCAGAAGATACCGTGGAAGGTGTCTTTGGATAGCGTAAGTGGCACAGCTTCCACACTCTCCTCACGATCGAGAACATCTTTACACAGGCCGGGTCTTGTCCTGAAGAGCTGTCCTGTCTCTGCTTCTCAAACTCCCGGAGCCAGGAGCAGCTGCTGTTCTGAACTGTGAGTCAGCCTCCCTCCAGGCTCCCTCCCCCTCCCAGCTCCAGGGTCTACAGTCTTTAAAAAGCTGTGTAGAGCTTCGGGCCTAAAGTAGTACTAACTCATGAAGCTAATTACAGATTTCCCTCCCCTTTTGGAAGGTTGTTACCATCAAAGAGATGTGGGGATCCTCTGTGGCTTTGGGGCTATAGGGCCCATTGCATTAAAGGTAAGTGTGCTTGAACAAAGCATCTCTCAGCCAGAATTCTCTAGATGAGGAGCTGGCAAACGCTTTCTGCGATGGGCCCTGTGATAAGTATTTCAAGCTTCACAGGGCTTCATGAGGTTCAGTCGCAGCCCCTCAACTCTGACACTGCACTGCAGAAGCAACCGAGGACAATATTCCAACAAAAGAGGATGGCAGTGCTCCAATAAAATTCTCTTTACAAGAACAGATGGAGGCCAGAATTGGCCCGTGGACTGCGGTGTGCCGACCCCTGCTCTGGGGCCTCCTCAGCTACAGAGCTAACTTTCAAAGGCTCCCATGTCTGGGAGACAACATAGATTCTGAAGCCTTGCTTCCCAACCTGCAACCAACCTACCCTCTGGGCATCTTGCTTTAAGCCCAAGGGAGCAAGATAATAACAGGTGGGAAAGGCAACTCCATCAATAACCACTTCTTTACAGGGGTTCCCACTTTCCATCCTCTCTCCCTCCCAGAAGTCCACGGTGAGGGGTTCTGAGTCCCCAGAGTCCCAACAGCGGAATCTCAACCCACTCAGACTATAGGCCAGGCCCTGGATGATCCTGAATATTCATCTAGCACAGGATGGAAGTGCAACAAAAAAACACCCCCTGTAACACTGAGGAGAGAAAGAGGCGAGGCAGATGCGTCAGTGCCAGAGAGAACCAGTTTCCTGCGGGTTTCTAGCAGGGAGCCTCCTTAAAGAAACAGCAGGGTGCTGCCTGTGCAGAACAGGGCCTGCCACCTCCTCCCAGCCATCAAGCCCTTCCTTAAAGAAACAAGTCTACATCTGCTTGGGGACACTCTATCAGACCATACAAACAAAAGCTAATCTTATTCCAGTGGGGGAGCTCCTGGAACCGGGGATTTCTTAATATGAATTCTGTCTGCTGAGCCTCCTCTTCTCTCTGCTCCCCAAATCCTGGCCCTCAACCCAGAGAGAGACAGCATCCCTTGAGGGCTGTTCTGCACCCAAAAGACCCTTGGTTTCAGCTTTACACTTGCGTTCAGCATTGTACTTGTTTTCATTCCCTCTCCCTTTCTTTCTCGGGGATAAGGGGGAGCAGTGGTAAGGGGGGCTTCTCTGTCTCTCCTTCCTGCCTTGCTCAATGAGTCTCAGCCACACAATACTGTCTGAGTAAACTTGTTCAGGCCCCCACAACTATCTCTCTCCCTGTTATCCCCCACCCCACTACCATGTTCTCACCCTCATGAGGCCACTAGAAGGCAAAGCTAAACAAATAAAGAACGGGAAGCAACCCAGGCAACCCAGGCGTTTCCAAGGCCCTGGCAATGGGAAATTGCAAGCTTGCAGCTGAGCTGGCCTTGTCCTCCACAGGCACTGGCCTCCTTCCCCTTTCTCTCTCTCTCTCTCTCTCTCTCTCTCTCTCTCTCTCTCTCTCTCTCTCTCTCTCTCTCTCGCACGCACAGCTGTCCACAGCTCCACAACTGAAACCTAAGCCCCTACAGAGGCGTGCCACAGGGCAGACACGGCAGTCATCTGTGTGCTCAGCTGCGCATGCACACAGCGCGCCCCTCCTCTTTCCTCAGCGTGGCACTAAGGCCCCTTCCCGGAAAATCATAGAGAATCTTAGTTGAGAGCCACAGGAAGCAAGAAGCTAGAAAGGCACAATTATTTGGTTTCTGACATCATCTCTACTTGGTGATGGTGAAAATGAAGTTTGAAAACACGTTGCCACAGTCTGTCTGGAAGGATGTGTCGAGTATGCGATACAGTTTTGCTCCCCAGCTGCTCGGTGATTAACCTAGAGACCCTCTTCTCCAATCAGGAGTCAGCAATGAGGCTGCCGTTGCTCCATCCGCCAGGATTGAGGGGGAAGGGAAGGAGATTGAATGATGGGAGGATATGATGAAACAGTCCAGTTTGGAAATTAGGCCATGGAGGTGGGGTGTGGGTAAGTGGGAGTGGAGGTAACAATGAATTGGCCCCAAAAAGAAAAGAAAGATGCTCAATTTTGAGACTGCTTCTAGGTCACCTTGAGACTCAGGGATGCTCTCCACTGGGCATTTGATAGCATTTGATTCAGCCCTTGGCAGGAAATCTTTTGTTTGTTTTGTGTTTTGTTTTTGTTTTTCAAGGCAGGGTAGAGGCTGTGTAGCCCTGTCTGTCCTGGAACTAGCTCTGTAAACCAGGCTGACTTCAAACTTAGAGATCCGTCTGCCTCTGCCTCCCAGTGTGCACCACCACTGCCAGGCAGAACATTTTCTTGAAAGGGAGGTGAATCTCCCCTAGTATCCTGCACAGCATCTCTGACACTACAGAAGGACATTTTCAAGTTAATTCCAGTTTTATTTTTTCCCCTATGTCCTGAAACCAAAATGTGATGTATCTTCAGCAATAGAGCACCTGCCGGCTTTCACCTACAGTCTCTGGGTGTATGCTATCTTCACCCTTGAGTCCTCTTTGATGTCACCTCCCTAAAACCTTTTCCTCCTCTCTGTAGATTGTTCTCTCTATGCCTGTTCACGGCACGCCTATTAATATCTATCTTACTTCATTTGGCATTGTTTTTGTGGCAAGGTTTTCCTGGATTGTCCAAGCTTGCCTTAAACTCACAGCGATCCCCAAGCCTTTTTCTTTCCTGACTCTTGAGATTACCGTCTGCACCACCACGGCAAGCTTAATTTGTTGATCTTTGACATACCGTGCTCACTAAGAAAGCTGTCTTCCTTTCTCAGTTTTTGCCTTTTACACCATCACTCCTGCTGACAGAGATTTCTGTCCCGCCTGGTCCTGCAGCCGTTCGTTCATCCTCAAAGAAACACACAGAGGTCTACATTGATTATAAACTGTTTGGCCTATTAGCTCAGGCTTCTTATTAACTCTTATGACTTACATTAACCCATAATTCTTTTTTGTGTTAGCCATGTGGCTCAGTACCTTTTATCAGGGAGACGTTCTAATCTTGCTTCCTCTATGGCATCTGGCTTTCTCTATGTGAACTGCAGACTGATTCTTCCTCTTCCCAGAATTCTCGTTGCCCTGCCTATACTTCCTGCCTGGCTACTGGCCAATCAGTGTTTTATTAAAATACAAGTAACAAATCTTTACAGGGTACAAGATCATTGTCCCTCAGCAGACTCCTTTAAAAATGATTTTTGCCCCTCCCTCCACCTCCCAGCCTGTCTTCTTTACTAAAGACCAAAGACTTCCTGTGCCCCCGCCATTGTTATCAGTAAAGGAGAGGCTTAACTCTGCTGTATCATAATGCTTGTCATGAATGAGAGACTCCTGGGAAGGTGTTATCCTGGGCAGAAGGAAAATCTACCACCATCACCCTCACCCTCCACCCCACTCCACCCCCACTCTGCAGGGCTAGGGTGAAGTATTAGGCACCTTGTTAGCACTTTTCAAATTGTGCTTCCTACCCAAGGCACAGAATAGAGAACTAATAATTATTTCCACCCATACCTTTTACAAAATAATAACCAGCCCAAGGCTCAACCAAGTCAATGGCCTCAGCCTTTGTCCAGAATCCTGCTCTCTGAACTTTCAGTGTGTAACGAGCCATTTGAGTGGAAACCCAAAAGAACACCAGGCTTGAAACAACCCTCCTCCGAGGCAGCTGTTGGAGGGTCCCAACCCCAACTGTCTTAGGTAACTTAGATATGAAATAATTTTACAAGTCACTAAACAGCTTGGATCCCCCATTTCCTTGTCTACAAAATTCCCGACTGACTCCAAATGCTTTTGTCAGACGTTTGGAAGTGTCTAGTCCAAACGAGGGATCTCTTTGGCGTATGTTACACCTGGTGATGGCCCTTTGCTGTGGGGCACTGTTCTCTGGGAGCAATCACCTGTCTTAAAAAACTAGAGTCGAGAATATGAGGGCGTTTGGCATTCTCCAAGACTTCTTCATGGTGCCTTAATACCATTCGCACTAACAAATTCTAGGGAGTGTGCCAAGCCAGAGTAGCACCCGTGACTTTATCTTGTAGGTGTACGTCCACCACTGCCTGCCATCCAGCTTGGTCTTTGCAGGTGTACGTTCCATCACTGCCTGCCATCCAGCTTGGTCCCAGCTGCCTTGAACAGGACTTTCTCTTGGGGAAAAATATTGTTGTTTTTCTTGCTACTTGTTTGATCAACTGGTGTCAATATTTGCAGAGATAAGCACAGTGTGATGAAGTCAAACACTGGGGTTTGTTTATGAGTCTGACTCCATCCATTGCCAACCGGTGTCTTTCAGGCCACAGAGTAAGGTGAGTGGGTGTGTTTTAACAGAAGGTCCTGCTACTCATCCGACCTGCTTTGGAGCACTGTGACAAAGGACTGTGTCAGCTCCCTCCTGACTTCTGGGGCTATGTTCTTAATGTCACTTTAAATGCCAGGCAGAAAGTTACCATGGCCTTCCCAAAGAACCAGCAACCTGGACCCCATCCCACTCCTAGGCCTTCCCACTTAGTCTTCTCTCTTAGATAGCAATGGCCCAGCAAGGTCTTCTTATATTTAACAACAACAATACTAAACTTCCTGACTCCATTTCATGTGAAAATACATAGATTTTTTTCCACCCAATTTGGAGGGCTTATTTTAAATTTATCTGACTTAAATTCTAGGCTGTGACTACACAAATTTTACTTTGAAGTGGCTTATAGGGGAAGGCATCCCCCCACCGCCCCACGCCCCAGCATTCTCTCCATCAGCTACCCATAGAATGGACAAGAAGGCCAGGATAGCATCTAATTAAGAGATACTCTTGTATTTCCTGAGCTATGGAAGACAAAAAAGTGAACTTGTAAAGAAGACCTTCTCTACATAGAGAATGGGCTCTACAGAGTTAGATCTTGGTCCCACTGCCAGTGTCCCCAGAGAGCGCTCAAGCCACACCTGTATTCAAGTGGCCTGGTTTAACCCTGTGTGTTCCCCAGTTGTCAGTCAGGAGTCGGGGATCTTCCACTAGCTTGGGTCAGCTGTTTCAAATTCCCCATCATGGATGTGACCCCAGGTTATTGCTTGCTTGTCTCTCTCTTCACTGGAACTTGGCCCAGCGGTTAGTTGAGATACCTTGTTCAGCTAGGCATGGGGGAGGGGCGGGGGGAGGACCTTGGTCCTATCTCAAGGAAGGGACAGGACAGTCCTAATTGACTTCCCAGGGGAGGCCTTAATCTCTCTGAGGAGCAGATGGGAAGTGGGGTGGAGAGAAGGGGGAAGCAGGAGGAGAGGATGGAGAGGGAACTGGGATTAGTATGTAAACAATTCATTCATTCATTTTTTTTTTTAAAGTCCTTCATATAGAAGCCCCAGACTGAGAGCCACAAGGACGCACAATCCAAAGCTGCTACCGGGCTATTTCCTACATGGGCAACTCTGTCCTCATGAGGGAGTTGTGTTCCCAGTCTTCTGTCACATAGCAAGTGCCTGATATAATTAACTTATGAGGCAAAATGGCTGTTTGGGCTCGCGATTCTGAATGGTCTAGTCCTTGACCAACTGGCCCCATTGTTTTGGGCTTGTGGGGAGATAGGACTTCTGGCGGACATCTGTGGCAGAGCAAAACAAGCCTCCTTGTGTTCAGAAAGCAAAAAGAGACAGGAGGGGCGGGCTCCTTCAATTACTTTTTAGGACATTTCTCCAGTAATCTAAAAAAACCTCCTACTATGTCTACTTCTGTTAAGGGCTTATTGTGTTGTGTGTGCACTCTATGTGCGGGGGTCCATGTACCACAATTGTGGAGGCCAGAGGACGACTTTGCAGACTCCGATCTCTCCTTCCACCTTCCCATGAGCTCCAGGGATTGAACTCGGTCAGCAGGCTTGTCAGGCAAGCACTTCTGTACCTCTGAGCCATCTTTTTTTTTTAATTTTTTTTATTTTTAGAGACAGGGTTTCTCTGTGGTTTTGGAGCCTGTCCTGGAACTAGCTCTTGTAGACCAGGCTGGTCTTGAACTCACAGAGATCCGCCTGCCTCTGCCTCCCGAGTGCTAGGATTAAAGTCGTTCGCCACCACCACCCGGCCCTCTGAGCCATCTTGTGGCCCTTTTTCTTTTTCTTTTTTTGTTCTGTGCTGGGGGCTGATCTGCGAGCTCCATGGATCCCATTTAACTATATTCCAGCCCCTTGGAATTTCTTAAAATTTTCACCACTTTCCAACAATGACGTCCCAAGAACTAGGTTTTTTTCTCCCAAGTCTTAAAGGGGAACATTTAACTCCCCAAACACCGCCAAAATGGACTCGATGGTCGCAACAAAAGCCAAAGAAGCTCATTCCCTGATAACTGGATGAAGTGCTGTGGGAACAGAACAGAGAAGAAAAGAGACGGAAGAGAAACAGAGCAGAGGCATAGGTGGGCAGTCAGTGTGAACACTCGTCTCTAGCAAAGTGGCTTACAGAATCCAGCTCACTGAGTTCTCACACAAACCCAGCCAAGCATTTTCCATTGCCCCTACTTTTCTGAGTGAGGTTGGTGAGGTTAAGGTGACTTGCCCGCGTTGACAGTTTGCTAAGAGCTGTTGACATGGTTTACTGAGTGCAAACCACAAATGAAACGCGGCTAGCCTCAATGAAACACCTTCCAACAGATCCATTATTGATGTTGATGGTGACTTTTAAAAGGATTTATTAATCCTAACTATGTGTATGTGTGTACTGGGGATGCATGCATGTGAATGCAGGGGCCTTTGGGGGCCAAAAGAGAGTGTCGGGTCCTTGGCGCTGGAGTGACAGGCACATGTGAGCCACCCAACATGGCTGGGGGCAAAGGAACTCAGGACCTCTGGAAGAGCAGTAACTATTGAGCCATCTCCCCAGCCAGAGTGTGATGTTTTTAAAATTAATTAATTAATTATCAAGACTAGGTCTCACTATGTTGCCCAGGCTGATCTCAAACTTCTGGTCTCAATGAATCTTCTTGCCTCAGCCTTCCAAAAAACTGAGACTACGTACATGCGTGTCCCTGTGTCCCTGACACTCAAAAGATTAATTTATGCCAGGTGCTGGTGGTGCACACCTTTAATCCCAGCACTCAGGGGGGTAGAGGTAGGTGGATCTCTGTGAGTTCAAGGCCAGCCTGGTCTACAGAGTGAGTCCCAGGACAGTCATGACTGTTACAAAGAGAAACCCTATCTTGAAAAACAAAACAAAAAGACAATTTCTTCATAAACTTGCCATCCTATGTTGCAGACCATTGAGCCCTTATTGTTATTTCTGTTTGTTGGTGCTAGGTTGCTGTTGCTTCTGCTTTGTGACACAGACACATTCTGTGTGCTCCCACGTCAGCGTGTTACAGGTCCCAGCTGGCCAAACAAACCAACATGACTTATATTCCTTTTCTTGTCGTAGTAACAAGCAGTTTAAGGAAGTAAGAATTTTTTTTCTTTTCTAAGATTTGTTTTGATTGCTTTAATTATGTTGTTTGATGTGTATATGTGTGTGTGAATTTGTATGTGGTGTGTGTGTGTGTCTGTGTATATGTGTGTGTGTGTGTTTGGAAAAGGGTGTTATACCCCTGGAGCTAAAGTTACAGGAGTTTGGTGGTGTGGGAGGTCCTTCTGTCTGTGTGTTGCTTTTCTTAGTTAATGAATAAAGAAACTGCCTTGGCCTGTTGATAAGGCAGAATTTAGGTAGGTGGGGAAGACGGAAATGAATGCTGGAAAAAGAAGAACAGAGTTAAGAGATGCCATGGAGCCGCCACCGCCAGAAATAGAGTGCTGAAACTTTGCTGGAAGGCCACGACCTCGGAGTGATATACAGATGAATAGAAATGGGTTAATTTGAGATGTAAGAGTTAGCCAATAAGAAGCTAGAGCTAATGGGCCAAGCAGTGATTTAATTAATACAGTTTCTATGTGATTATTTCTGTTCTGGGCTGCCAGGACAAACAAGCGGGCCCTCCTCCTACAGTTTGGAAGTTGTGCATCAATGGTGCTGGGAATTAGGCTCTGGTCCTCTGCAAGAACACTATGAGCTTTTAACCAACAGTCATCTTTTCAGCCCAGGAAGGAAGGATTTGTTTTGGCTCCCAATTTCAGCCCATCTTGTGGGAGGGGAGTTATAATGAAGTTCACAATGTTGGGAACATGTAGTGGAGATTCCTCACATTCTCATAGAACAGGAAAAAGAGAAAATGGAACCAGAACCAGGGCCTATCCATAAGCCTCAAAGACATGCCTCCATAAGGAAGGAAGGAAGGAAGGAAGGAAGGAAGGAAGGAAGGAAGGAAGGAAGGAAGGAAGGAAGGAAGGAAGGAAGGACAAGGACCCGAATACAGTGCACAGAGGGACAGTGATTTCTAAGGAGAAAGAATCTGAAGAAAGTTCCACTGATTGGTCTTTTGTCGCCGGCCAGTCAACACCGAGGAAGTGACTAGTCAGGAAGCACGGATGGAAACGTCTGCCCAGTGTTCCCAGATTTCTATCACTATCCAAGAAAGGGCTCAGAGATGAGACGAAGAATTGGAAGGAAGTTTGTTTCAGAGCAAATAGTAGACATTGAAATGGTGAGTGTAGGCTCCTCAGGAGTGATACACCACCCAAAATTCTGGTGAGTGTGTGAGAAGTGAGCTTGAATGGAATTGAGGATGCTTCTTAATCAGAGGCAGTCAGGAGCTGCAAGGTTGGGTAGGCATTTTTCCAGATAGGGTTTCCAGATGGGGTCTACTCCCCATTTTTTTCTGTGAATGGAGTTTTCGTATGTCAATGTGATATTAAGTTGGGAGCATCACCCCAGCCCATGGCCTGGGACTTGTGTTGGTCCGGACTCCAACTCCCATCCTTCCAAGCGCTGACCCCTGCCAAGTGGGGACTTTAGACACATGAAGGGAAAACTCATTCTGCAGGGCTGATGATGTGGAGAGAACATTAGGATAAAGCAAAGGCTAGCTAGTGACTCTTTTGGTGAAGGATTTGGATGGTCTTGCATCCTTACTGTTTGGCTGGTCACATGATGGCCCACCATGATATAGTTCTGCTCTTGCATTTGCCCTCAGGCACGGTGCCACCCCCACCCCACTAGGCCATCTAGCCTGCTTTCTTTTTTTTTTTTCTTAACATTTTTTTTAATCTTTTAAAAATATTTTATATGCAATTATAGGAACTGAATTCAGGGCCTTGCACAGGGCTAGCCAAGTACTGTGCCACTGAGATGCACGCCCCCATGACCCTAAGCGACTCTTCATAAGGTTAAAGTCCGCAGACTTCCTTATGCTGACTCAGCTAGACTATGCCGTTTTGACTGACTGCTGCCAATCTTGAATTTGGGGGTGGGGCAGGATTCACTTGAAGGTTCAGTTTGGTTCACCTAGCAAAAGTGACTCTTTTCTAATTGGATGTGGTCTGTTGGAGCCTCATTTGGGAGCGCAACTCCAAACAATGGCCTCCCTTTCACTTTAACTCAGTGCACCTCGCTGTGTACAGGGGAGGGAACTATAAGATCCGTTGCCGTGCTAGCGACATGGACTATGGAGAGAAGCTGTGTCCTCAGAAATCCTCCTAAATAAGGTGAGGTCCAGCAGGGGCCAGCCAGCGTCGGTGAGCAGTGACCTCAGAGGTTTAGTCAACTTGAATCGAGAAGTATCCACGATTGGTAACTGCTGCCCCACATGCCCCCTGCCTGGTACAGGGACTTGGCAGCTTCCAGTGTAGGCAGGAGCCACAATCACACCCATTTTAAAGAGGACATTTCTCAGGCTTCAGGATATCTCTCTTTTCAAACCAGTTGGAGGATCTGGGTTCTAAAACACTGCTTTGAAAAGTACTTCTGGTGAAGGGCCGACCTGCCCCTAACTCATCACAGGCCCCAGTGTTTGTAAAATACAGCGCTAAAACAAATGGCTAGAATGTCAAACTGGCCGTGCAGCAGGTGTGCATATTCCCCTTCCATACTTACCTGGTGGGGCCCGAATTCGTAAAATCAGATTCTGGCTCTGAGGACAGAATGGAATTGTGAGTTTCCCGCTTTTAAAGGAACTCTCTGGTCTAGGTTCTGCCAGCTGAACTGTTAGCCTCACCTCGCCAGCAGCCTTAAGGATTCCTGACAGCCTCTTGCACTGTTCCTGTTTGGTTGATTTAGGAAGACAGATACCCATCAGCCCTAGCACTGTATCGGGACACGGGTTAGTTTGCTCTACCGGCCCCCGCCCCGCGCCCCCACACTTGCCCTACCCCCAACAAGCCAAGCTCCGGCCTCATCCTAATGTGGCCCAGCTCAGCAGGAATGTTTGCAGGGCCAGCTGTTTTAGTTCATGCATTCATTAATAAAAATACCGAATGTGGCAAGAGCCACCGCTTTCTTTCCTTTGTCTTGTCTGAAAGGGGCAGGGAGGGGGCAGGAGAGACGCAGACGTAGGGGACGTGCCAGACGTGCCACAGGAAGGGCTCTGCGAGAGGAGGGGGTTGTGAGGAGGGAAAGCAGGTGGGCGGAGGGGAGGAGGGGTGGCGTGAGGGGAGGGGACCTATGACCAGACCGGCAGACTGACATGTGGAACCAATCCCAGGGCAAAGTTGGGGAGGAGGGGGGAACCACACCTGAGAATAAAAGAGACACCTGGCCTGCTTTCTGGAACAGGGAGAATTAAGGGCTGATGACAGGCAGGAGCCCTGTGAATTGAGAGCCAGCATTGGGGCTTTGATTTCTGGCCTCAGAATTGAAGAGTGGATACTTTCCTTTGTCTGTATCAGTCCTCAGTCAAAGTCCAGCCTGGGAAGTCACTCGCAGCCCTGTACGCCTCCTCTGGCAGGGAGGGGTTGAAGAACCCCGGGTATCCATCTTCTTCACACACACCACCCAATACATAAGCACTTTTCCCACTGAGCTGCACCCCTGGCCCCAAATCTTTTATTCAGAGATTAATATGAAGGAATTTGACCTTCCCATTAAGGATTAGAGGTGTTAGCAGAGTGTCCGTCCTCTTTGCCACAGCTGCAGAGATGGAGCTTTCCAGTGGGGCTTCGGGCTAATGAATAGTGAGCCGGCTGGATAGGAATCTCAGCTGCATAGCAATCTCCAGAACACATGGACTGACCAGGCAGGAAAGTGCTCACTTAGCATGCGCAATGCCCGACACCACAGAATAAAAAAGCAGGACAAAATGTATTAAATGCCACAGAATTTTATTCCTTAAAGTAGTTAGATAGCCAAATTTACATTATGTTGTCTTACCATGATCAAATTTTAACAAATAAAAATGTGTAGCTTGTCTGTAGTTCAAATTTAACTTGTGTCCTGTCCTGGAGTTGTTCAATCCAGTCACCCTCAATCCAGTAGGGTTGCTGGGGTTGCTGGGAATGAGCTGGGGCCCCAGAGGAGTCACATCTGCAGACATAGACAGTAGGAAGTAGAGGGTATTAGGTAGCAGTCTCCTGTAGTTTATTTCCCAATAGTCTACCCAGTGAGCTAGTATTACCTAGAAGCCAGAGGGCCAGGGAACCCCAGAAATGCAGGAGCAGGGAAAGGGTCTGTGAGTCCCGCCCGGCAGTCGTGGCTTATGATCCAGGAAGTCTTTGAAGTCTGTGCTCTCTGTTTCAATCCAGGACAGGGAGTTACTGCCTGCTGCTAAGGAAGCAGACAAAGACATTTGAGGACAGAATCTGTGCACAAAGCTTCCAGAGATAGGCAGGCCAGAGGAGTGTCTGCTGGGTGCTTCAGGCCATGGTCTCCAAGTCTGGTCCTTCATTTATCCAATGTCTGTTTACTAAGTGAGCCCTGCCAAGGGCAATGGCATGCATCATAATTAATACAGTAGACTCTCCACAGCCTCCACACTTCATCCACATGCCTGTGGCACTAATTGGTTGGGAAGGTATTGAATGTTATGAGATTTATCTCAAGTGCAAGAAGTAGATAACAAATAGGAGAAAAAATGAACAGAGAAATGGCCAACACAGAGGATAAGGAAAAGGAAATGGCCAGGGCAAGTGATGCCGACAGCTTCTATGTGCCCTGCTGGTACCACATACTAGTGGACAGGAGCTGGGCATGTGGTCCCTTCTCTTACCAGAAGCACACAATACCACTCAAGAGAACCTCGAGAAAGCAATAGCAAATATTTGTCCAGCCAATTTAGCTTCTCATAATCCCATAGAGACCCTTGGGGAAGAAAATAGCACTTAGTTGCCCAGAGTGCTTGTGTTTCTGCCAGGCTTGGCCTCTAGCCCTGTGGGCATGGGGGCCTCAGCACCCTGTCAGAAAGTGCAGGCCAGCTTCGGCAACCTCCATCCCACTCTGAGATTCCTCAGGGCCTACCAGTGCTGTAATTCTCTGGTCCACAGCTTCTCCATTGTCACCTCTGCCAGCCATTCAAGAAGGGATGGGAGCATCATCTAGTCATCTAGCCCAGGGGTATGAAATTCAGTGTTCTGAACACAAGACTGAGTAGAAAAGTAAGGGTGATCTTGTGAAGAAGTGTCCAACTACCAGGACATGATGGCTGGTGCTGCTTCCTAGTCCTACTGCTTACACAGCAGCTTCAGCAGACATGTGCAAAGGCTGAGAGTTTCCTTCACTTCCTCTGGAAAATGCACAGAGTAACAGTACCTCATAGATGCCTGAGTCCCAAACACTGGATGTCAAAGTGCTTAGCCCATTTGTGCTGAACCCTATTACTATCCATAAATCATCATCCTTAGATTTAAAGAAGAATAATAAATTCACTCCCAATCACCAACATTCAAGTTATTGGTTGTCAGTCTGAGTTACAGCCCACCAGCGGGCTTTGGCAAGAATAATGTTATATTTGTTTAGTAGCGATTATAATAGGAAACAAAAGGCAAGCATGCAGAACAAAAGGAGGGGAAAGCACAGCAGAAAGCCAGAAGACATGTGACAAGAATGTGGCACAGGAAGGAGGGGCCTCATGGGGACAAGATATAGGTTCTCTCACATCAGAACCAGTATCCACCATGATCAAGTCAGCTACATCCACAGATGCAGGGATGGTTCGACATACGAAAATCTGTCAATGTAATCCACCATATAAACAAATTGAAAAATAATAACCACATGATCATCTCACTAGATGCCCAAAAAGTTTTTGACAAAATACATCATCCCTTCATGATAAAGATCTTGGAGAGAGCAGGGATACAAGGAACATATTTAAACATAATTAAGGCAATATACAGCAAGCCAACAGCCAACATCAAACTAAATGGAGAGAAACTCCCAGCAATCCCAAGGAAATCAGGAGCAAGACAAGGTTGTCGATTCTCTCCATATGTACTCAATATCGTTCTTTAGGTCCTAGCTAGAGCAGTAAGACAACAAAGGGAGATCAAAAAGATACAAATCAGAAAAGAAGTCAAACTCTTGCTATGTGCTGATGATATGATAGTTTACATAAGTGATCCCCAAAATTCTACCAAAGAACTTCTACAACTCATAAACACTTTCAGCAATGTAGCAGGATACAAGATTAACTCAAAAAAAATCAATAGCCCTCCTGTACACAGATGATAAATAGACTGAGAAAGAAATCAGAGAAACATTACCCTTCACAATAGCCACAAATAGCATAAAATATCTTGGAGTAACTCTAACCGAACAAGTGCAAGACTTGTATGACAAAATTTTAAATCTTTGAAGAAAGAAATTGAAGACACCAGAAAGTGGAAAGACCTCCCATGCTCTTGGATAGGTAGAATAACATAGTAAAAATGGCAATCTTACAGAAAGAATTCTACAGATACGATGCAATGCCCATCAAAATCCCAGCAAAATTCCCAAGCAGCACAGACACTGAGAGAAACAATTAATAAATGGGGCCAACTGAAACTGAAAAGCTTCTGTAAAGCAAAGGACACAGTCAACAAGACAAACGACAGCCTACAGAGTGGGGAAATATCTTCACCAACCCCACAACAGACAGAGGTCTGATCTCCAAAATATACAAAGAGCTCAAGAAATTGGACACCAAAAGAATAATCCAATAAAAAGAAATGGAGTACAGACCTAAACAGAGAACTCTCAACAGAGGAATCTAAAATGGCTGAAAGACACTTAAGGAAATGCTCAACATCCTTAGTCATCAGAGAAATGCAAATCAAAACAATTCTGAGATTCCATCTTGCACCTGTAAGTATGGCCAAGATCAAAAACACTAATGACAACTTATGCTGGAAATGTTGTGGGGTAAAGGGAACACTTCTGCATTGCTGGTNAATGACAACTTATGCTGGAAATGTTGTGGGGTAAAGGGAACACTTCTGCATTGCTGGTGGGAATGTAAGCTGGTACAGTTCCTTTGGATGTCAGTGTGGCGATTTCTCAGAAAATTAGGAAACAACCTTCCTCAAGACCCAGTAATACCACTTTTGGGTATATATCCAAAGGATGCTCAATTGTGCCACAAGGACACATGCTCACCTATGTTCATAACAGCATTGTTTGTCATAGACAGAGCCTGGAAATAATTTAAATGCCCCTTGACTGAAGAATGGCTAAGGAAAATGTGGTACATTTACACAATGGAGTACTACACAGCAGAAAAAATAACAACATCTTTAATTTTGCAGGCAAATGAATGGAGCTAAAAAAACATTATTTTGAGTGAGGTAACCCAGACCCAGAAAGACAATTATCACATGTACTCACTCATAAGTAGTTTTTAAACATAAAGCAAAGAAAACCAGCCTACAAATCACAATCCCAGAGAACCTAGACAACAATGAGGACCCTAAGAGAGACATACATAGATATAATCTACATGGGAAGTAGAAAAAGACAAAATCTCCTGAGTAAATTGGGAGCATGGGGACCTTGGGAGAGAGTTGAAGGGGAGGGAAGAGTCAGGGAGAGGAGCAGAGAAAAATGTAGAGCTCAATAAAAATCAATTAAAAAAAACTTCAATGCCCTTGTTTTAGGTTATATCTCTGTGTTTGTGACAGAGATTGTGTGGTAAGGCTTTCATCCAGTTCCTGAGCCCTCTCCGGGCCCTATCTGTGTCACATTTAATCTTAGGAAGAACCCTACATGTGAACTCTCTCTACCAGGACCCCTGACTCTCAATAGCTCACACCCCCACATACTGTCCCTCAGTGTGGTCTCATCACCCAGTTTGTCTTCAGTAAGAGTCCTATTGGGTCTGCATAGCCAGAACCCTCCCAAGCTTGACCATACTCAAGGTATTCAGCTTTGAGCCCTGTCTTTCTTCCCAGTGAAGATCTTCCCGTGGTAATCCCCATAACTCTCATAGTGATTCTGAATAAAGTTCTCCTTGCTCAGTGAGGTGGGTAACCTTCTCTAGTTGGTTAGATGCATCTATGAGGGTATCTTAGCAACTACTGAATCAGGGGCCCCTGACCTAAGGCCCTATTTCACTCATTGATGGGTTTAAAATTGGAATAGTCCACCAGGAGCTAAATTATGGAAGGTGGGTCTTAGCTGAGGGAATTGGCTTCCTAGAGCCAGGCCTTTAAAAGGTCAGTCTTGGCCCTGGTTCCCTCCTGTGGCTCTTCTCTGTGTCCTGCTCCCACCATGATGAGCATCTGTCTTCACTCCAACCTAAAGCGGAATCCAGCTGAGCAGGGGCTGCAGCCTCTGAAACCTGGAGCCAGAATAAATCCTTCCTTGTCCAAACTGTTTCCCTCGCGCAGTGGGGAGTCCAGAACACTACTGAAACAAGCATCTTAAAATGACTGTTTTTCTTTAACATCCACAATTCTATTATTTTTATTTAAAATATACATTTTTTTTGGTATAAGGGTGTTTTTCCTGCTTGTATGTCTGTGGACCATGTGCATGCCTGGTACCCAAGAAGGTGGGAAAAGGGCATGAAATCCCCTGCTGCTGGGATACAGATGGCTGTGAGCTGGGAACCCAGGTCATCTGTAAGAACAAGTGCTTCTCACCACTGAGCCAACTCTCCAGCCCACCCTTTATGCTTTTAAAAGCCCTGGTTCTCTCTGTCCTTAAGCAAACACCATTCCCTGACTTCTCCCTGTACTCCAGTCTGTAATTCTCCTTTTTCCATCCCTCCCTCATTCCTCTGCATTGTACCTTGACCTGTCTCCTCGCTCCCTGATCCCCATGTGTCCAGTGCTCTCTCCTCCCACCCCCAGCTACGGAAGACCACAGAGGAGCGCAGCCATTGTCTCCCAGTGCTGATGTTCACTCCACCGCTATAAGGAAGAAGCCACAAGGGAAGAGAGCATGGAGAGGGACCAAAAGGGAGCAGGGATCCAGGGAAGTGAGAGAGCAAAGGTGAGTGCCTGTGATGGATTCCTGAGTGGGGCAGAGAGGGATTAGGCTGTCAGGAGGATGAAGGGAAGAGAAGGCCCTGGAAGATATACTTGCGGAGAAGTGACTAGAAGGTCATGTAGCCTGAAAATAGGAGAGTTGGAAATGTGTCCAGATGGCAAGGGGCTGTCACCCGACCACAGCCTGCAGAAAGGCCCTGGGGTTCATCTTCTGGGACCTGCCTCTCCCATGAAGAGTCCTGCTCCTCCTCCTTCTCCTGCCCCTCCCCACTCTTTCTCTCCCTGGTCTCTCTCACCCCCCCTTTCTTTCTCCTCTTTCTCCTCCTCTTCCTGGAGTCCTAGGAAGCTGCCTAAACTAAGCAGCTGGTATGGCTCATGTTTAAGTCCACTTAGCAGTGACCATTAGCCACCCAGCAGTTTTAATCTTTCAGTCTTCTCTGGGTGTTTGTGAAGCTGGGACCCAGTCTTTGTACAGCCCCTGGATAGTCAGCGGATCCCCTCCACTAGCTTGCCAGCCTTCTCCTCATGATCAAACACCAAGGACAATGGGAGGCAGTCTCACGCCATCCTGGACAGCATCTCAGTGGCTTGGTCCTGGACTCCTGTGCAAGGGTCACAATGTGAGGGGCGCTGAGTGGGTCTAACGCTGTGAGTCCATTCTTCCACCTCAGCGCCCCCAACGGTAGATCTCATCGCCTTGGATTCTTTGAGGAGGGCGGGCACACTGGGCAACCAAACCACCTCCTCTCTGGGAATTCCACACCCCTCATCTGGGCCAGTAAGGATTCCTGCTGGACGATAACTGACAACCTTTATTGAAAAGTTGTACTATAACAACGATTGGTTAGGTCTAGCTGGGTAAAGAGGAGAGAAGCATGCCAGCTGTAACACAACAGGAAACAGCCAGGTAGGGCAACTAGAGATTCCTAGAGATCAGCTCTAGTCCACTCCAGTTGGCAATGCCCCTAGGAAACCAGGAGCACCAAAACTGTAACCACTGAAGCCTGAAGTCAAGTTTCTACCCATCGCACAGGCAAAGCAAAAGGAAACTGTCTGTAGTTTCGACTCGGGTTTTAGATACAGGCTTTTGTCTCATCCAAGTGGATGTGAAACCCAAGCTCTCTTCAGAACCGCCTTCCTAAAACAGACCGCAGGTTTGGGGTATAGTGTAGGCTAGAATGCTTGCCTGGCATCCATGTGTGAGATCCTAGCTTCCATCCCCAGCGCTAATACAAAACTAAAACATAAAAGCTGGGTGTGTTGGTACATGCCTGTAATCTCAAAGCATGGGATGGGGAGGCAGAAGGATCTCCTTGAATCCAAGTCAGCTTGAGCTATGCAGTGAGATTCTACTTCACAAAACAAATACTAGCAACAACAAGCACCCATAAGTCACGAGGCGCAGATGCTGGCCCCACCTGATCTGCCACTCTAAGTCTGGGACAGAGCCTGAGGAGTTACTGTCTCCTAACTCCCAGCTGCTGCTCTTACAGCTGGCCCAGGAAAAGGAACAGTTTGAGAACCGCTGCTGCCCTCCAGGAAGCCATCCCAAACCCCATGTAACCCCTTCACAAGGAGAAGCAGAGTCTTCTCATCAGACACTATCAAAATCCCAGGCTCCTAATTTGACAATTAGAGTGATAATGATGATGACTGGGGTCTGGAGCCTTTATGAAGGCTCTCTGAGGTGGGCAGTATAAATAGCCCCTGATTTCAGATGAAAATAGCTATTAGGAGACAGAATCAAACCCAGGTAGATAGCACAGATCACTGTCCCCAGTGTGGCTCACAGTCGCCTTCTTACCCTTCCATCTAAGTTCATAGGCCAGCTACAGTAAAACCAATCGGACAGAGACATGTAAAGATTGACAATTATCTCTCGCCTCTCCAGGGGTCACGTGATCCAAAATCACGTTAGAGGCATACCCAGTGTCCAGAGTGAACATAGTCTTCCACTGAGATAGTACCCTGTGACGACAGCCCCCAGTAAGTAGGAAGATGACATGGAAGGACCAGGAGTGAATTCATCCCTCAAGGCTGTTGGGGGCACTAGCAATGGATCCCACATCACCCAGTCACTTCCTGAAAGACCCAGCTCTTCTCCTCTTCCTCCCCCACACCTGATCCCTCTGCCTCCCTTTTCATCTCTGGCAAAAGGTTTTACTTTGTAACCCAGGCTGGTGTGAAACAAGCGGTCTTCCTCAATCCCAGGTACCAGCATTACAGACATGCCCAGATACTTTTTATTTTGGGTTCCACCTCTTACTGCTGTCACTTTGGGGGAACGTTATGGGATTATGGTGTGGGAGAATTGTCTGCATTCTGTCAATCATGTTTTAAATAAATGCTGATTGGCCAGTAGCCAGGCAGAAAGTATAGGTGGAACAACCAGACAGGAAGTAAAGGCAAGACAATGAGAACAGGAGTATTCTGGGAAGAAGGAAGCTCTCCCCTGAGTCCTGTCCAGACACCTAAGAGGCAGGATATGACCTGGCCTGCTAAAAAAGGTACTGAGCCATGTGGCTAACATATATAGGAATAATGGGTCAATATAAGTTATAAGTGCTAATACGAAGCCTGAGCTAATGGGCCAATCAGTTTTATTATTAATATAAACGTCTGTGTATTTTCTTTGGGATTTACTGTCTGTAGGAACTGGGCAAGACAGAAACCCCAACAAGTTGGTCCTCATGTTACAGGTTTAATATTAAATGCCCACACACAGTTTTGTGTTTCCAATGCCTGGTTTCAGTGGGCCATGCTATTTTAGAAGGTGTGGAAACATGGGAGGTAGGGCCTAGCTAGAGGAAGTAGGTCACTGGGAAGCAAGTGTTGGCAGAGTATACCAGACCCCCAGTTTCCTTCCCTTTCTCTGCTTCCTTTCCACTGTGAGTTGAGCATCCGCCACATGTTCCCATCACCATGATGTTCTGTATCATCACAGGCCCAGGAACATGGAGCCGAGTGACCATGGACTGGAGTCTTTGAAGCTATGTGCTAACACAAACAAGTCTTCCTTGAGATGGTTTATGTCAAGCGTTCTATCAGGATGCCGACTGCCTCTAGTTCCCCAGTGCTAGCATTAAGACAAGTGTCACCACACTTAATATTACATGCATTTGAGGGGCGGGGAAAGAAAGAGAGAGGAGAAAGAAATGGGGAACAAGGGGAGATCCCAGTATTAACACTGAGGGGTGGGAGTTTTTTATTTCTCTTATGCCTTATCATTTTAATATTCAAATTTCTCTATAATAAATGTAAATAATGGAGATTCCACTGTAAAATATGTGGGTATAAAGTAAATCCTATACAAAATAAAGTTATGTGGGGAAACAATATTCATGCTTGTTTTTCTGAGGTTGTGATAAACAGTATGACTTGGATGCAACTTGGTGAGGAAAGGGAAACGAAGGCAGGAACTCAAGAGAAGATCTTGAAGCAGAAACCATGGTGGAATGCTGTTGCTTACTGACTTGTTCCTTCTTGCTCGCTTAGATTCTTGTCCTATGTAGCCCAGACCCTCCGGCCTAGGGATGGCACCACACACAATGGGCTTCACCCTCCTATATCAATTAACAACCAAAAAAATGTTCCACAGACAAACCACAGGCCAATCTGATCATGGCAAGTCTTCAGCTGAGAACCCCTCCTCCCAGGTGACTCTAGGTTTGTGTCAAGTTGGCAGTTGAAGCTGATGATCTGACAGCCATAATAAATTGGAATCCCACATCAAGAGCAAAAGGAAATAAGTTAAACTGGGAACAACGGACTCATTGGCCATTTCAAAACATTGTGGCTTCTCTCTACTTGTTTGTGCTTCTACTGTGTACACGTGTTATCACCCTCATGAGCAGGAGGTGTGGAATCTCATGAATCGTTGGCACACCAGGGTAAACAACACAACAAGTTCTCCTTTTGTGTGTGTGCAGGTGCACGTGCACACGTGTGTGTCTGTGTGTGTGTGTGTGTAGTGTTTTATTTATTATCCATTATGAAGATTTAATTTAGTTAAAAAAATTAGGGGCTGTATAAAAGGCTCAGTGGGTTAAAGTGCTTATCACAAATGTGAGAACTGGAGTTCTGATCCCCAGAACTCACTCAAGGGCTGGGTGGGTGTGGTAGCTGACAGAGACTAACAGAGGAACCCCGGACAAGCTGACTAACAGGGGAATTCCCGGACAAGCAGAGCAACATGACTGGTCAGGTCAGAGAGCTCTGGATTTGATTGAGAGTCCTTGCCTCAATGAATAAGGTAGAAGAGCTATGGAGGATGATTCCTAGCAAGAAACTTAGGTCTCCACACACAAAAGTGCACACCCTTCACAGGAAAGCGCACGCACACACACACACACACACACACACACACACACACAATAGGTGAAAATGAACAATGTTTTACCGCTCTTCATGGAGCACTGTGACGCTAAGCACTTCTCTGGGCTTGACAGCAAACAGGAAGATGAATGAGGCCTACATGGCTGGGCCTCTCCTTAAGTGGGTCTGTATCAGTTGAGATACAGTGGGAGACAGATGTGTACAGAAAGGATCACATTAAACGAATGGCAAAGAGATGGGAGAGGTGCTGGGGCCTTTGTTTCATTGTTTTTTTTGAGACAGGGTTTCTCTGTGTAATTCTGGCTGTCCTGCAACTTGATCTGTAAACCAGGTTGGCCTCGAACTCCAAGATCTGTCTGCCTCTGCCTCTAAAGTGCTGGGATTAAAGGTGTGCGCTACCACCAACCACAACGATGATGCTTTTTAACAAAGGCTCAGTTACTGGAAACCTTTCTGGAAGAAGTAACCTCTGGCCTCACCAGCTTGCTAAGCACAGTCCTTCAGGGGTCTGAGCTGTGTCATGAGTGGGGTTTTCCTTCATGTTTACCATGCATCTCCCTGGAGCCTCTGTGCACTGAGCATTGTTTTCACTTCCTCTAATCCCTAAGATACCTGGGGCTGATTGGGGACTTAACTGGAGGGAAAGGTGAGCACAGAACAGTGGCTAGACAGCCAGGCTCCTCGGCCAAGCCACCTGCTCCCTTATCTGTTTCTGTGAGTCCCTTATTATGCAACTTGGAGGCAAATGTCTTGACCTTTGAGCCTTGATTTCTTCATCCATGGAAAGGGGTCAGAGCAGTACACAACCACCAGTATCTGTAGCCAAGACACTTGGGGCAATATAGGAATTGTTGTTTTATATTCCTACCCCCACTAAGTAAATATTTCAAGTATCTTTGCATTGCTTCCTTTCTGAGGTGTTTCAGATTTTACCCTAAAGAGCCGAAGTATGATAACAACCCAGCAAATGTGGTTTTTTTGTTTGTTTGTTTGTTTGTTTGTTTGTTTGTTTTTGTTTGCTTGTTTTTGATCCCGCACTATGAACCAACAAGGCCCTATTTGGGAAAGCAAAGCTGAACTGACGTGACCCTCCCTGGGGCTGTTTGCAGGTTAGTGCAGGAGAGAAACACAAACAAAATAGCAGAACCAAGCTGGTAATTAGTAACTGCAATGGCCTAAAATGCTCTAACGTCCCAGAAAACACCTCTCCTCTCTCTCTAAATATGGTTCCCATTATTATGTTGAGAGTATTTTTTTCACAACGGAAAAAAGATTCCCAAATATTCCTGGGTGTCTGGGGGTGCCAGACACAGGGATCACCTAGAGTGGCAGACACTTCAGTGCATGCTGATGTCATGTTGAGAGACAGATAGCATTGCTGCTTTCGCTCCTATGAAGAGAATACAGTGCCACTCTCCATTTCCACCCAAGGCAGCTGGTCCTTGGTGGAAAAGTCAGCTAATTCCTCCTAGGTTATGCCTTCCCAAACTGTCAGAGCTGAGGCTCAAAGTCAGGGTCGTATTCTTCGCATTGCATGGTCTTGTCTCCCATATAATATTCAACAAGCACGGAATTCAGTGCTCATAGTAGCTCAGGTATTATGCCCATTTTTTTGCACATAAAGAAACTGATACTCAAAACTTAAATGATTTGCTCAAGGTCAAAGAGGTAGTAAGCTTCAGGCCAGCTGTCTCTGAAGCTGTGACCCCTGCTTAGATGTTACGTCTCCCGCTCCCCCTACGGAGGTGATAGTGAGTGCTCACACAGGCCTACGGGAAGGCTACCTGGACTGTAAGGCAGGAGACATGAGTTCTATACCTGACTCTGCCATTCACTAGTACAATAGCCTTGGACAAAGTGTTCTCCCTCTTTGGGCCTAGGGACACTCATTTGTCAAAGATAACTTGGGACTTGTGCTCCCCACAGTTTCCAAATGGATGGTACAGACACTAAACATAGAGGAGGAACCGGAAGTGATGTCCCAATAGTGAGGAAGTTGAAGGCTACCTAGGCAAGAAGACGCTCAATAGTGTCAGCAACCTCTCCTGGGAAAAGCAGATTTTTGCCTGCGTCATCAAACTACCTGGAATGCCATGTATTGGCTAAAGTGTTCACATACAGGCTCTGTCTCCTGGAAAGGGACACAGCGTGAAGAAAGGACCAGAAAGGGAACAAAGGGCAGAGCCAAGCAGTGTGTGCACATTGAAGAGAGAACAAAGGAAGAGGCCTGGGAGAACACAGGGAAGGCTTCCCCACTGAGGAAGCCTTCTGGAAGAGGTGTCCCTTTGCTTGTGATTTTCTGAGTCCAATTAATAGACAGGTCACCTTAGAGCAGAGGGCACAGATGAACCAGAAAGCTGGAGGCTATCCATGGAACACATGAAATCATGAACTAGAAAAGTGGCTCGTCTCCCCTTACACCAAGAGCTCTCGCAGTATTTCTATCAGGAGAATAACATGGCTGTAACATTTTACAGAATTACCTGGGGCCAACTCTGACAAACGCTGAAGGCAGGGAGGAATGGGTTTAGAAAACAAGGCACTAGGAATGGCCTTGCCTTGACATCTCCAGGAAACTAGGGCGGAGGAAGGGGAAAGGGGGAGTGTGAACCAGGGCACAGAGGAAGGGGAAAGGGGAGTTGCCACACCAACTCCAGTGTCGTCTGTGTGACGTGTCATATGTCATTATGCCGGACGGGAGCTACGTGTCCCATGGGACTAGGCTTCCTGGAGGTCAATGGCAGACAGCCTGGTATTAGCCACAGCTGAGGCATAGACGGGCACAATCTCTTTTATAATAATGATATTCTATATATATACAAGACAAGGATCATTCTCTTCAGAAACAGCTCTGGGATAAGGAAGCACAGTATGGGAATGTAGAAGACTACAGCAGAACCCTTGTCATACACAGGGTGTATGATGAGCAAGGGAATAGATGGGTCAATGTTGATGGACAAAGACTGTTATATTATACTTTCAACTTTATGGATAGGCTTGCTAGATCCCAACCCCCATGATGTCTGCTGCATAAGAAGGTACTAAAAAGTATAGTTCAACAGGTGCAGAGAACTGATTAGGTATATTTGGTCACTAGATGAAATAAAGGGTTAGGAAGAGGAAGGGCCATGATAGTGATAATGAGACAGAAACTTTCTATTCATAAGATGAAACCACTTGCCTGAGGTTTACATTCCCAAGGACAGATTTCCTCTTCTTTATGTCTAACACCTGTTCCTGGTAATATACTCTTCTTAAATATCGCTGATGTGACTAAAAGAAGCTTTCATACTGTGCCAACCAATGACACATGACCTTCTGATTGTTCTTTGTTTAAATACTATATAATGAAAACATCAATTCAGTAAAATCGCAGCAGATTCCAACCACTCTCTTGTGTGTTGTGCCTGTCTGTCACTTGCTGAACTTGTGCCTTCCTGTTACCAAGACCCTGCTTCTCCCACGGTCTGAGTGGCTCCCCTGAGCCGGTCTGTGGCAGGGAGTGTTGCCACGAGAAAACAAGAAGCACTTGGAATTCTGAGCAGATGCTTCCGTGTGAAGGAAAAGGCAATTGGTTGTGAGGTAATTTCAAGGAAATTTGTGGGGTTTTGTTTATTGTTTGTTGTTGCTGTCTTTTCTCTCCAGTAGGTTAAAGACATGAAAATGTCAGTAAGACGAACTGAGGAAATGGCTCAGCTGGTGAAGTGGTTGTTCCATGTAAAATGTTTGTCGTGCATGCAAACATGACCCCATGACCCTCAGCGCCCATGTAAAGTGTGGCACAGAGGTCCACACCTGAAATCCCAGTTCTGGAGAAGCAGAGGTGAGGGGATCCTTAGGGTTTATGGCCAGCTAGTCTAACCAAATCAATCAACTCTCGTTTCAGTCAGGAAGCCTATCTCAAAACAAAACAAACTAACTAACTAACAAAAAACATGTAGGGGGCCTGAGACGTGGCTCCGGGTAAAGAGCACTTGCTGCTTTTCCAGAGGACTCAAGTTCAGTCAGCACCCATGTCAGGCAGCTCCATCTGCCCTTACCTCCAGATCCAAGGGGATTCATTCAATGCCCTCTTCTGTCTCCAAAGATACCCACAGTACACAACACATATATACACACAAACACACAACACACATGACATATACACTTAGAGACACACAGCACATATGTAATATGCACACACAGACACACAACACGCATGACTTATACACAAAAGAGATACACAACACACATGGACTATACACACAGAGACTCTTAAATGAAACCAAAAAGTAATCTAAAAAAATAAAATAAAAATTAAGTGGAGAGACTAGAGGGTTTGTTTAGCAGTTAAAAGCACTGGCTGCTCTTTCAAAGACCCAGGTTCAATCCCCAGCAGCTCACAACCATTTGTGATTCCAGCTGCTAGAATCTAATATTCTTTTGTGGCCTCCACAGGCACTAGACATACATGTGATGCACATACATACATACATGCATGTAGGCAGGCAAAATACTCACACACATAAAATATAAAATAAAATTACAAAAATAAGATAAAGGTAGGTAGCAGTTAATGGCGGCACATTCATGTACGTGCACCCCATACACATGCATGTGTCTCCTATGCACATATGTATGCAGGAACAGGTACATGCATACTCATGTCCCTCCAAGGAAACCTCTCCTGGGCACCAATAAATAAATAAATAAATAAATAAATAAATAAATAAATAAATGAAACAAAATATGTCAGCAACAGAATGAAGAAAAGCGCTTTCGAAATGAAGACAGAGGTCAAGCAAGACCTTACTATGCACGGAGGACTCCCAAGGGAAGGCACTCAAGAGTTTGCCCACACTCCCTCCTGAAGCGGAGCTATATGGCTGTGTTTAAGAGCTTTAAGGGTTAGATGCTGGATTCCACATCCCTCCACATCAATATAGTTGGTCCTCCCACTCCTCTAGATAGGATACGAGGTTATCTCTGGGAGAGAGATGAAGTGGGGAGAGAGTTTGGGTTGAATCCCTTAAAGCAGGCTCTGAAACAAGGATCCGAGGCAAGTGGTTGGTTTACTTGGGGATTGATCCGAGGAAGCAGCAGTAGGAAGTGCAGGAGGGAGGCGTTGGAGGGAAGCCAGTTGATCCTGGATATGCTTTGGGATTGTACCCAGTGGACACCCCAAAGAACCAATAGAGCCATACCTCTCAAATCTATGCTTCCATGGAGGGGAAGGAGCCTGGCATTTCTCCCTCAGCTTCCACCAGCCTCTGGTTCCCTGCTGGCTGTGGGTATCCCACATCCTGCAGAACTCTTCAATGGATCGTGGACTCCAGTGATCATGAACCCATTGACTCAACAGTGGAAGGAACCAACACAAAGAGGTGGCAATCAGGGCACTGCTATGACCTGGAGGAGCTGTCCTATAGGTGAACCTAGCACAGTGGCCTCAGGAGGAAGTTGCGTGTTAATGTGGTTATGCTGTCTGGGTAGCAGGGCCCCAGTACACTTATCTGTGCCAGGGCAGTCAGGTGGGGAGAGCACCTGTGGCTGGAACTTGAAGTTGTGCTTACAGAATAGACAGTTTTCCTTAGCTTGGGGGAGTTGGTTTAGGAGATGCGTTGATAAAAACTTCGGAGAATGAGCCAAGCCTGCTGTACACCATCAACATTGCAACCTTGAGAATGAAGCAATAAATGAATCACCATTGTGACTGTTACAAAAGGAAGCATTTGGAAGAAATTTTCGATTTCAATAATTTATCCCTAAAGAACTTGATTAGACATGGTGAAGACAAAGGTTAATACTTTTAAATGTTATTGTTTCATTTTAGGGGGTACATGCCTACATGTGGAAGTCAGAGAACAACTCGTGGGGGCCAGTTCTTTGTTTCCACCAAGAGGGTTCTGGGGATCAAACTCAGGTCTTCGGGTTTGGCAGCAAGTGTCTTTCCCCTCTGAGTCACCTCGCCAGCCTTCACACATTTGCAGACAAGGCTAAGTAAAGCCCAGAATCTTGGAAGCCAACCTGCTCAGTTTTACGAAACTCAGAAACCACCACGTTCTGGGCCATGAGGACATCACAAGCCATAGGACTCTTACTCTCTGGTAGACTGCCTCTTGCTTGGAGCAGAAAAAGTTTAAGGACAAGGGCAGAGAGAAAATGGGTTACATGCCAATCATGATAAGACATGGAATGTCTTGAACAAAAATCATCAAAGATCCAAAGATGAAAGGTGCCAAGAGCCTGAATGAAGAGGTAGACAAATTCAGGATTTATAAGAAAGCAGTATATTAGGGTCTTGGGGACTTCGGCAACAGTTAAGACATAGGATTCAACACCCCAAAGCTAGAGGAAGGGGTTTATACAGAGAAATACAAAGGTCACCAGGATGTATCTGTACTTTCTCAAAAAACTATTAACATGTCAAACTCTGATTACAAAACCACACAGGTGTAGCACTAAACATCGGGCTGTCTCCACGACTTTGTTTATTCTATAGGCTTTAAAAGAATGCGTGCCAGGGTCACCTGGCGGGCACGGCAGCACTCTTAGCCAAGATGGCTGTGGTCAGGACCATCTGGGTCCCTGCAAGGCCTGCTGACTCAACCTCTACGCTGGAGGTGGATGGGCTCACTCTGGTCCTACGCTGTTGGTCTCCTGCCTATCTTGCCTATGACCCCCGTGAAGTGTGGGAATGAATAAGCCACCATGTTCAAAACAACTGCAACTTTTTTCTGGAACTCTCTTTGACCTACACACACAGTCACTCAGGGGTGGTGAAAACTGACCCACGCTAGCAATGGAGGTGAAGAAAAGAGACACAGACTAGAGCCCCACCCCTCAGGATGGCACCTGACTAAAGCAAGAGCTAATGCCATGACGAGCACTCAAGGAGAGCAGAAAAACGGATGAGAAAACTTCAAGAAAAAGGTTCCTATTACAGACAACTGATTTCAGTCTAGTTTCCAAGGGTGTTCAGTGGGGGAGAATAGACTCATATTCAGGGAAACCTGGAGAGCCACAAGCAAAAGAATCAAGTTAACTCTCACCTAATATCTTATATAAGAGTTAAAATGTACCAAAGAACTAATCATAAAAGCTAAACCTATAAAAATTTCTTAGAAAAAAACATGAGGGAAGGTAACATCTTCCTAACAACAGACTTGATGACTTGGTAGGTGTGTGTGGCGGGGTCATACAAACCTGGGACCCAGGGGAACAACAGTAGCTATCCTCCTGCTGTATGAGTAGGGTGAAGGAGAGGGAGGGGCGAGAAAGGAAGGGAGAGAGAAAGAAAGAGGGAGAGGTGATCCTCAGAGAAGGGACAAAACCTAGGTGACAGCCTTTGTGGTAAGCTGAAGTATGGATGAGTCTGAGCAGCTTTGGTACCTGACACAGGAGCATCAGACTTCATGATGCTCTCTGGAAGCAGCCAGAGAAGGAAAGACCCAAGCTAGGATCAGAGGGACTGAGGTTGGGTTGGGGGAGTTAGGCACTGAGGGAACTTTGGGGGCACTAGTAGACTATTGTTTTTTATATCAATTATTTGGAGGAGGTCCCAAGGGTTAATTTGGGGGCCAGTGAGATGGTTTAATAGGTAGAGGTGTTTGCCCCCAAACCTGACTACTATGTTCAAACCCCAGGACTCATATGGTGAAAGGAAAGAGCCAGCTCCCCATCGTGCTCTCTGATTGCTACGTGTGTGCTGTGGCAAACACATACCTGTCTATCCACCCCCCACCCCGGGAACAAATAAATAAATGTTATTTTATGAGTACTTTTGAAAGAATTATTTCTGGCTTTAAGCAGTCTCCACGACACATTGTTATGGTTTGAATGTAAAATGTTCTCACTGGCTCATGATGGTTCTCAACTAGAAGCTCTTTTTTGAGATGTTGTGGAACCTTTAGGAGGTAGAGTCTAGTTGGAGAAAAATGGGTTAGTCGGGGACAGGCCTTGAGGGTGACAGCCCAGGCCCACATCTGCCCTCATGCTTTCTGAATCCTGGTTTGGGCCATGTGATAAGCAGTTACTTCCTGCTCCAGCCACACAACAGTGAGCTGCTCCTGCTCCCACGCCTTCTCTGCCATGAGGTTTACATCCCAGTCTGTAAGCCAGGAGGAATCTTCCCTCCCTTAGCTGCTGCTCATCTGGTCACAAGCCACAAGAAGAGACAGTGTCCTTCAGGAGCTTGCAAAAAGAGTGTATCATATTCCACAGCTGTGACAGCCTTTTAAAGCTAGCCTCTTTTATTGTTTTTATTGAACTATACATTTTTTCTCTGCTTCCCTCCCTTTCTCCCCCCCCCTTCTACCTTCTCCCGTGACCCCCATGCTCCCAGTTTACTCAGAAGATCTTGTCTTTTTCTCTTTCCTGTGTAGATCCATGTATGTCTCTCTTAGTGTCCTCTTTTTTGTCTACGTTGTCTGGGGTTATGGACTGTAGGTTGGTTTTTTTTTCTTTGCTTTATGTCTAGAAGCCACTTATGAGTGAGTACCTATTATATTAGTCTTTCTGGGCCTAGGTTATCTCACTCAATATGTTTTTTTTCTAGATCTATCCATTTGCATGCAAATTTCAAGACATCATTTTTTAAACCACTGTATAGTACTGCATTATGTAAATGTATCACATTTTATTTATCCATTCTTCAGTTGAGGGGTATCTAGGTTATTTCCAGGTTCTGGCTATTACAAGTAATACTGCTATGAACATAGTTGAGCACATGTCCTTGTGGTATGATTGAGCGTCTTGTGAGTATATACCCAAGAGTGGTATTGCTGGGTCTTGAGGTAGGTTGTTTCCTAATTTTCTGAGAAATCACCATACTGAAATCCAAAGCTGCTGGACCAGCTTGCACTCCCTCCAGCAATGCAGGAGTGTCCCCTTTACCCCACATCTTCTCCAGCATAAGCTGTCATCAGTGTTGATCTTGGCCATTCTGACAGATGTAAGATGGAATCACAGAATAGTTTTTATTTGCATTTCTCTGATGGCTAAGGATGTTGAGCATTTCCTTAAGTCTCTTTCACCCATTTGAGATTCGTCTGTTGAGAATTCTCTGTTAAAATCTTTATCCCATTTTTTTATTGGATTATTTGTTTTTCTGGTGTCTAATTTCTTGAACTCTTTGTATATTTTGGAGATCAGTCCTTTGTCCGATGTAGAGTTAGTGAAGACCTTTTTCCATTCTGTAGGCTGCTGTTTTGTCTTGTTGACCGTGTCATTTGTAAAAGATAGGACTAACTACAGTGTGACAAAAAAAAGAGGTTAAAACCAATGATAACCTTTGCTGGAGAGGTTGTGGAGAAAGGGGTACACTCATCCATTGCTGGTGGGAATGCAAACTTGTGCAACCACTCTGGAAAGCAGTGTGGCTGTTTCTCAGAAAATTCGGGATCAACCTACCCCTGGACCCAGCAATACCACTCTTGGGAATATACCCAAGAGAGGCCTTATCATACAACAAAATTATATTCTCTACTATGTTCATAGCAGCATTGTTTGTAATAGCCAGAACCTGGAAACAACCTAGATGCCCTTCAATTGAAGAATGGATGAAGAAAGTATGGAATATATACATATTAGAGTACTACTCAGCAGTAAAAAACAAGGACTTCTTGAAGTTTGCAGGCAAATGGATGGAAATAGAAAACACTATCCTGAGTGAGGTAAGCCAGACCCAAAAAGAGGAACATGGGATGTACTCACTCATATTTGGTTTCTAGTCAGAAATAAAGGACATTGAGCCTATAATTCGGGTTCTTAGAGAAGCTAAATAAGAAGGAGAACCCAAAGAAAAACATATAGGCATCCTCCTGAATATTAACCTTCATCAGGCTATGAAAGGAGACAGAGACAGAGACCCACATTGGAGCACCGGACTGAAATCTCAAGGTCCAAATCAGGAGCAGAAGGAGAGAAAGCACGAGCAAGGAACTCAGGACCGCAAGGGGTGCACCCATACACTGAGACAATGGGGATGTTCTATCGGGAACTCACCAAGGCCAGCTGGCCTGGGTCTGAAAAAGCCTGGGTTAAAACAGGTCTCACTGAACATAGCAGACAATGAGGGCTACTGAGACCTCAAGAACAATGGCAATGGGTTTTTGATCCTACTGCACGTATTGGCTTTGTGGGAGCCTAGGCAGTTTGGATGCTCACCTTACTAGACCTGGATGGAGGTGGGTGGTCCTTGGACTTCCCACAGGGCAGAGAACCCTGATTGCTCTTTGGGCTGACGAGGGAGGAGGACTTGGTTGGGGGAGGGGGAGGGAAAGGGGAGGCGGAGGTGGGGAAGAGACAGAAATCTTTAATAAATTAAAAAAAAAAAAGAGGTTAAAATGAGGAGTGGCTGACAGTGGTCAAGGCAGACCATGAATAACTGGAAGCAGGACGGCAATGGCTTTGACATGACTTGTCTGATGTTAACTTAGAATCTTGAAGAGTTCCAGTGTGGTGAGAGGCAGGAGAACAACCTTTCTATTGGTAGCACATAAACCCCTCTCTAGCAAATGTGCTCCCCACAACAGAAAGTGTCGCTTTCCTTCCCACTGGCCACTGGTCAGTTGTGGGCTTCTGGCCTTCCACAGGATCTCAGCCAGTTGAATGATGAGCCAATAAAAGAAGAAAGAAGTGAAAGAATGACCAGATAAAGCCCCATCTCGACCTGGGTTTTGCTGATAACAGTAACAAAACAAAGGCTAAAGTGGCCTGTATTATGTACTATCGTGACTTTGTTTGACTTTGTGAAGACAGTGTTTAGCTGGGATAAAGGGAGTATGTTACTTGGTCATAAACAAATAAATGAGTAAAGAAACTTCTTGGCATTTGATGTGATTTATAATTGCAAAGTTATTACTCAGAGGAGCCCATAAACACCTTGCCACACAGGCAGGGCAAATCTGACTTTCTCCTTTTGATGAATAATGAAACCGCAATTTAAATAATTGAAATCGCGAGTTGCATTGCTTAGTGTGGGGGAGCACGGATTTAACCCAGGGCTCTCCCAGACCTGTGCTGCTCACCCTGTGGGGGTGGGGTGACTTCCACCCACATTCTCAACCTGGTTCTCTCCTCAGTTCACTTACCTCCGTTTAACATTTTTTTAATTAATTAATTTATTTATTAAAGATTTCTGTCTCTTCCTCGCCACCACCTCCCATTTCCATCCCCCTCCCCCAATCAAGTCCCCCTCCCTCGTCAGCCCAAAGAGCAATCAGGGTTCCCTGCGCTGTGGGAAGTCCAAGGACCACAAATCTCCGTTTAACATTTAGCCTTGTTTTGTGTTGGGTTTCAATTTTGTGCAAATTAATGTAATTACATTATGAAACATACAATACAAACACATCTTCTCCCACAAATTTATCTCATCCCTTTATCTCATCCCTTACAAATATCAGAAATCTATGCTTTTATTCTTACATTTCTAGTCCCTGCCTCCTCCCCACCACTCGCTTGTCTGTTTCTTTCCCTGGTGTGTCTGCTGGGCTGTCTGGTTCCATGACTTTGGAGTCTACCTGCTCTCTCTTTCCAGGGCTTTGGCCAGCTGTCCCCAACCCCATCCCAGCATCCCATCAGAGAGCAAGCTGACAGCTGTGGTTCCCATGGTGGGATTTAAGCAAGTTCTTTATAGGAGCAATCAGCACATGCATTTTATGAGTTAGCGCTGCCTCACCAAAGACTCTGGTCTTCATGGCTAACCCATCCATTTCGGCTTTCTGGGGTGATGCTTTTGTTTTTTTCTTTTTTCTTTCTTCTTTTGGAGGGTGGTGGTAGGGGTGCCTGATTTTTCCAGGCAGTTCTTCAAGCCTCATATGGTCTACCGCGATTCTCACTTTGCCATTGCGGCAAACCTCTCTAAGCTTCCCTTTGCAGGTTCCTGTTTCCCACTGGCTTAGCCTTCTGAATCCATTTCCTTTTACTGCAGGTTGGGAGCAGAAGGGAACTTCAGAACACTTCTGGTTGGAGGATTCCTAACCCAGCGGCTCTGTGGTCCAGCACTGAGTTTGTGAGGAAGCTGTCACAGCCAGATGTTGTATAGAAAGTGCCAAGATTTTCGGCACTTGTCCATAGATTTTCATCCCTGTTTTCATCCCAGACCACGTACCGGTCTAGCTGCTTCGTTTTACAGATGAGTAAACAGATCCCATGGCAAGATGCTGGCCTGAAAGGAGAACCAATGTCTGAGGTTTTGTTCGCTGTCCTGGGTCAAATCTATGTGGATTCTCCTGACCCCTATCCCAGGCTTTTTCCAAACACTTCCATCTCCTGGGTATCCTTGCTTTTCCCCATGAATACACATTGACTGCATACAGACGCACCCTGACTACCACTCTCAGGCCCAACTCTGGAATTATAGGGTACAGAGTGAAGTGAAAAGTGGGGTCCAGCTGGGGGTGTTCCCATGAACATGTTGCTGTCTGGACCCATAGTGGATAGGTGATTTTCCAGGGGATTCTAATCTTGGTGCAGGAGCCCTGGGTCACTGGGTGAAGTGTGGGCGAGAGGCCCTTGCTCAGCTGCCCACTGAACAAGCCATGGCACCACAAGTTGAGGAGCGACAGCCACACCTTGGCCCATGTGAGAGACATCTTGGGGAACACACCCAGCTTGGCCCTGCCTGTGCTTGCATCCATGTCTAGGGAGATTAGTAGCAGAACATGGTGCATTAACATGTTGCACAGAGAGCAGCTGGGGATGGGATGAGAGACCAGATAAGGTCAGGAGCCATGCCTAGGAGATGGTGGATGTCAGCCCACATCAAGCCTCCTGTGACTGTCCATCCAACTTGGCTGACAGGTGAAATCATGTATTAGGAACCTCAACACAAGCTGGGTGTGGCAGCACGTGTCTCAATCCTAGCACTTGGGAGACATAGGCAGGAGGATATTTGTGAGTCTGAAGCAAGTCTGATCTACATGGCAAATTACAGCCAGCCAGGATCCTGTGAGAAGAAAGAAAGAAAGAAAGAAAGAAAGAAAGAAAGAAAGAAAGAAAGAAAGAAAGA